>NC_047116.1:96517033-96682033 GCF_902500255.1 Thalassophryne amazonica | reverse complement strand
CAACAGGAAGTGACAGAATTCTCAGAGCAAAAGAGGAAAAAAAGTCATGGCCTCAGTGCTGGTAAGGAACATTATTGAGTTTGCAGAAACCCTGCATGGCGCAATCACGTGAGAGCTGGATAGAAAGAAAAATAACAGAACCCGGTCATCAACCCATGAACCAACCACAGACTCTGTACCTCCTGGACTCACGCTGCGTGACCCCACCCTCAGGGCTGCACGCACTGCTGCTGCAATTCTCTGCATCCACGACACCGCATAACAATTTACAGCATAAGTTTCAGTCATGACAGGATGCAACTACCCAAATAAGCAAATAATTTGTTCATTCATTTACTGCGCTCACTTATTCCAATTAAGGGTCGCCGGGCAGATTGGAGCCAATGCAGGCAGCCAATGGATGAGCGAGTACACCCAGTGCAGGCCATTGGTCTATCGCAGGGCCGACACATACAGACGTATACCGTGCATCCAAAGTATTCACAGTGCTTCACTTTTTACACATTTTGTTATGTTACAGCCTTATTCCAAAATGGAGTACATTAATTTTTTTCCCTCAAAATTCTACTCACAACACCCCACAATGACAACATGAGAAATGTTTTTGTTGTTTTTTTTTGTTTTGCCAATTTATTAAAAATAAAAAACTAAGAAATCACAATATGAGCTTCATGGCAAAGGCTATGAACACTTATGTACATATGATTTCATAGTTTTTTAATTTTTAATAAAGTTGCAAAAATCTCAAGCTTTTTTCACATTGTCATTACACGGTATTGTATGTAGAATTTTGAGGGAACAAATTAATTTCATCCTTATGGAATGCTTTTGGAGGTGATGGTGTAATGGTTAAAGTGTTGGGCTTGAGACCAGAGGATCCTCTGTTCAAATGCCAGGCTGACCGGAAAATCACTAAGGGCCCAGTGTGTAGTTGAGTACTTTGTATGGCAGCACCCTCACATGGGGGTGAATGTGAAGCATTACACTATGTAACACAAGTTTTGTTCCTGGCTTCTATGTGTTATATTTCAACTGCTTATGTCTAAAGTCTATGGAAAAATGACTACATTCAGCACAAACTTTGATTTTATTTTTTTTACGTTCTAGAAAGTTCGAAAAGTTTCTTGAAATTTCTAGATAATTCTGGAAACTTCTAGAAAATTCTGGACAGTTCTATCAGTTCAAGAATATTCTAGAAGACTACTCATTAGTAGTGAAGGCAAATCGAGAATATTCTTGAAAACAGACAAATTTCAAAATATCATTGTCCTGATCACAGAAGCAAAGTTTCTGTGGAATAACAGCTATTTTCTATTTATTTAAGGCATAACAGGTTAGGAAAACCCACTGTGTACCCAGGAACAAAACTAAAATAAACATTTGTTACATAGTGTAATTTGTGAACAGCTTTGAGCCTCTGATGCAGATGATAAAGCACTATGTAAATGCAGTCCATTTATAAGGCTGCAACATAACAAAATGTGGACAAAGTGAAGCACTTTGTGCAGATGTGCTGTACCTTATATGGGGAAGTGGAGTAAAGTAACTATCAGACACCTGCAGTATTTTCCTGAACTGGAATGTGCCATACGGGATGCACATATCCATGATAAAATGATCCAAAGAAATGCCCTGAGGTTATAATAATACTGTAAAAACATAAATGTTAGAATCAATAGATTAACTTTATTAATCCCTTATGAAGACTCCCTCAGGGAAACTGAGGTTTCTGCAGCATTGTATAGCAGCACACAGGGTATCAAAAGTAAAAAACAATTTGCAAAATGTAAATACAAATATAAATACCAGAATTACTGCTCGCTACTGGCTTACTAGCTGCTACTGTTCCTCTCCTTCCCGTCCTCTGTCTTCCTATTACTCCTCCTCCCCCCGAGGGAGGAGTTGTATAGTCTGATGGCCTGAGGGACAAAGGAGTTTCTCAGTCTGTTGGTCCTTCTCTTGGGAAGGAGCAGTCTGTGGCTGAAGAAGTCTGGTTATGGATGATGGTGTGCAGAGAGTGACTGGCATCACCCTCTGCACTTCTCTGCCAAGTCACAGTGGGAGAAAAGTGCAGAACACTGTTTGTGGAAAAGGAGTTTTCCATCGTTTATCTCAAGCATGGAGGCACCTAAAGATGCACTGGAAAAACACAGTTTGTCTTTGGAATACCTGCTTTCTCATGCAAAACGAAGAACAGGATGTACATGCAGACAAATAATAAAACCCAAAGCCAGTGGGACAGGACACATCTGTACGAGAGGTGATCAAACCACAAGCTCACAAAGAACTTTGCAGAGTGCGCGCGCGCACACACACACACACACACACACACACAGCATAAAAAATGTGAGTGTAGGGATGAATCCGTTCTTTCAGAGCTGAGAATAAAGAAAGACGTGCAGGACTCTGGTGATTTCTTTTTGAGGCATGACAGCTGTGTGTAGCCTGAGTCGCCACACCCGTCTCTCGTATTGAACTTCCCTATTCCAGGCTATTTGGTCATAATACAGTTGTATGCAAAAGTTTGGGCACCCATGATAATTTCCATGATTTTCTTTTATAAGTCATTGGTTGTCTGGATCAGAAATTTCAGTTAAATATATCTTATAGCAGACAAACACACTGATATCTAAGAAGTGAAATGAAGTTGATAGTATTTACAGAGTGTGTGCAATAATTATTTAAACAAAATTAGGCAGATGCATAAATTTGGGCACCCATGTAATTTTATTGATTTGAATACTTTCAGCAATAATTATTCAAGGATTCAAAGGAATCTTATTGTCATATGCACAGAAGAACATGTTCCCTGCACAATGAAATGTGTCTACTGCATTTAACCCATCCTAATTGCCAGTAGGAGCAGAAGTCGCCATTAGGCGCCCGGGGACCAGCTCCAGATGTACATCCCTGCCTTGGTCAACAGCAGGGTTGAGCAAACCAACACCGACCCATAACAAACAACACACACACAACACATAGGCCGGCCCGGTACATAAACATATATATGAAAAGCAAAACACGAGGGAAAAGGAGAAAAACAAAAACCCTCATAGCCGCTGCATTACACAGCAGCAATGAGGAAAAAAATCCCCATCAGCACAGAAAAACAATAATCACACAGACACAAACAAGGACACAGGACGACAACCGAGATTTGAAAAGGTCCAGTTTATCAGAACACTCCGGAGGCAGCCTGTTTGGCGCCGTCAACGGCCTTGTCCGACAATCCTGGAGGGGGAGGGGCAGCCCTGAGCAGTCCTGAGCACAGTCAACGTCAGAGCTGGAGAAGCTGAGGGGAGGGGGGAAGACCAGGGAGCGGGGCTTAAGTGTTGATCTTCTGAGGATGTTTTATCACAGCGACCTTGAAGTGCAGCTGTATTTGGGGAAGCCAAATGAACAGCCAGATTAGCAGACGCCTGAAAGATTCCACAGTTCTGAGAACAGAGTGGCTCTCAATGCATCTGAATGTAGAATGTGGTCTTCACAGATGGTCAGAGCGGGTTTCCAGGGCTGCGATTCAATTCGAGATGTTTTCCAACGCTGCGCAGCCACTGCCTTCCCTATCGAATCAATCATGTAGAGCAGCCTGGAAGGACCAATCAAAGCTGCTTCCACTTTCTTGATTTTCCGGTAAACCAGCATAGTGCCCGCTCCACACAGCAGAAAGCCGGTCACCACCAAGCCGAATATGTACACATCTTCGACGTCCTCCATAGAAAGCATGTAAAGGCACATGACCTGCCATCTCCTCCACGAGTCCATCACGTAACCCATCACATGCGTCCCGGCAGGACAGGTCAGGTCCTCCGCCCCCAAATGTCTTGTAGAAAAAATAGTGTCAATTGCGTTCAGAGACCACTTTAACAGATCCATTTTTGTCATTTTCCAGAAGAGCAAAGCTGCAGCCTCACAGACAACACGCCACAGAAGCAGGAAAGATAAGGAGGGAGGGAGAAGAGAAAAGTGCGTCCGTCTCGGCCAAGTGCAAGCTGGCAAAAAAAAAACAACTTGGAAAATTGGAACACAAAATTGGTTTGGTAAGTTCAATGACCCCTGACCTCCTTACACAGGTGAATCCAATCATGAGAAAGGGTATTTAAGGTGGCCATCTGCAAAGGTTTCCCCTCTTTGCATCTTGTCTAATGAGTGGCAACATGGGAGCCTCTAAACAACTCTCAAATGACCTGAACAAAGATTGTTCAACATCACGGTTTAGGGGAAGGATACAAAAAGCTATCTCAGAGATTTCAGCTGTCAGTTTCCACTGTGAGGAACATAGTGAGGAAATGGAAGACCACAGGCACAGTACTAGTTAAGGCCCAAAGTGGCAGGCCAAGAAAAATCTCATAAGCTGAAGTGAAGGATGGTGAGAACAGTCATAGTCAACCCACAGACCTGCTCCAAAGACCTACATGATTTTGCTGCAGATAGTGTCTCTGTGCATTGTTCAACTATACAGCGCACTTTGCACAAAGAGATGCTGTGTGATGCTGTAATGCAGAGGAAGCCTTTTCTGCGCACACACCACAAACAGAGTCACTTGAGGTATGTTAAAGCACACTTGGACAAGCCAGCTTCATTTTGAAATAAGGTGCTGTGGACTGATGAACTAAAACTGAGTTATTTGGACATAACAAGGGGCGGTATGCATGGCTGAAAAAGAACACAGCATTCCAAAAAAAAACACTTGCTACCTCCAGTAAAATGTGGAGGCGGTTCCATCATGCTGTGTGGCTGTGTAGCCAGTGCAGGTACTGGGAATCTTGTTAAAGTTGAGGGTCACAGGGATTCCAGTCAATATCAGCAGATTCTTGAGAACAATGTTCATGAATCAGTGACAAAGTTGAAGTTGTGCCGGGGCTGGATCTTTCAACAAGACAACGACCCTAAACACTGCTCAAAATCTACTAAGGCATTCATGCAGAGGAACAAGTACAATGTTCTGGAATGGCCATCTCAGTCCCCAGACCTGAATATTACTGAAAATCTGTGGTGTGATTTTAAGTGGGCTGTCCATGTTTGGAAACCAACAAACCTGAGATGTTTGGCAAATGGTCCAAAATACCTTCAACCAAATTCCAGACTCTCATTGGAAGCTATAGGAAGCGTTTAGAGGCTGTTATTTCTTCAAAAGGAGGATCTACTAAATATTGATGTATTTTTTCTGTTGGGGTGCCTAAATTTATCCACCTGCCTGATGTTGTTTAAAGAATTATTGCACACTTTCTGTAAATCCTATAAACTTCATTTCAATTCTCAAATATCAGTGTGTTTGTCTGCTATATGATATATACCAATGATTTATAAAGGAAACTCATGGAAACCATCAGAGGGGCCCAAACTTTTACATACAACTGTAAATATTACATAGTGTAGTGCGGGGGTCGACATCAGGCACGGCCCTACGCACTTGGGCCTAGTGCGAGTGCACCCGGACCTAACCTTGTACCTTTATTCCCCCTGGTGGGAACCCACACAAACATGGGGAGAAGATTCAAATTCAACACAGAAAGAACCAGGCCAGAACCCGAGACCCTGACTGATTGATTGATTGAGACCTTCTGCCTAAAAACTCAAACTTAGCACAATAACTATACACACTGGGCTCCAACATGTCAAACAGCCTGGTGTGGTCCTTTAAAATCGAGGACAGTGATGTTCCTTTTTCTTTTCTATTTAATGGAGAAAGTCAAACTTGCTTCTGGAACATTTACATGCTAGTGGATAATGTTTGTAAGATGTGAGAGCCAATCACCTGCTGTAGCTCTCTCTCAGGACTCAGATGGATCTGGGGAACACCAGCCAGTGAGGCTGCTACCCACTGCAGCATGCTCCTCAGCTGAAGGTTAAAGGTCACATGCTGAGGGCCATGTTGAAGGTGCCACACATCAGAGCTCAAGATGACCAACGACACCTTGGAAGGAGCAATGTGAGACCCGTCCACACGCAGCGTCCCTGAAACACACAGAAAAACCACCAAATCAGATGTCTTCCTCCTCAGGATGCCTCCAGTGATTCTAAAACACACACACACACACACACACACACACACACACACACACACACACACACACACACACACACACACACACACACACACACACACACGCCCCAAATGTTCCCTGGTAGTGGTCTTTTCTCTACCGAGTGATCGGATCAGCACTGGTTTCCCACGCTCAGTCCGTCCATCCCCCTAAAATGGGCTAGGCTAAGTCGGACACAAAAACACAGATGGCAGAAGGAGAGACAGCGTGAGGGTGAATGAGCAGGAGTCAGGCTGAATACGGGGGCGGTAAAATCCCCTGGAACAACACAGACAGGAAATCACACACATCAAGGCCCCACCAAACACGCTCAAGGAGCAACAAGAACCAGAGATCTTTTCCTATCGTCATCCAGCGTGCCAGACTGCTGCAGAAAACTTTACTCATTAATAACAGCATCACACGCCACATGGGAGAAACTCTCCTCTTTCATGATGGCGCCCCCTGGCTGTGTGCTAATAACAATAACAATGCAGGTGTTTGTTTAAATAACTGCTAATCAAAGGTACTACATAATAGTCAATGAAAAAGTCAACCAACTCAAAGGTTTAACTCAAACCGAATGAGTGAACCTACTAATGAATGTCTCAAATGTGCCCAAACATGTCCAGTGGACATTAGCTGAGTGCTCAGGCCCACAGCTCCCCCACCATGGAACATGGGTCCATTCCAGGTTACTCTCCAGGCTGGGCCGGTACCCACTTACCGCTGGGTGGAGTGTCTTCTCCGCAGTCACACACCGGTAGCCTGAAGCACACTCCTGGAATCAAACCCCAGTGTGCATGTTGGTATTTCCAACTCCTGTCTCACCACCACCTGCCCTGCTGATTTTACATAACACTGCTAAAACTAAAACAAAAAGGACAATAACATCGGGCTCCAGGTGTAGGGATCTCCCCAGCCCTATATGTCTAATGAGTGCATGATGTGGTGAGCAAGGTTTGCCTGTGAATCACCATCAAAATCAAATCAAATCAATTTTATTTATATAGCGCCAAGTCACAACAAACAGTTGCCCCAAGGCGCTTACCATGTGGTAAATACAACAGCAACAAAAACCCTGAATTCTGGTGTGCTACTGTCAAAAACTCAGATTTAAAATTATACGTAAATACATTGTTAATAAATGCCTTTTACTGACAATAGACTTCCCTTCAAGCATCAGATTGACCAGGTATGTAAGAAAGCTCACCAACACATGTATTTTTATTTTAGCGTAAACTCTGGAGTTTTAATGTGGACAGCACTTTTATGAAAATGTATGATTGAATCTGTTCTTACCTTTCCTTTTATCTGTTGGTGTGGGATTTTAACCATGAAAAACAAAAACTGTCTGCATCATATTATGAGTGAGTGTAGTAAGAGTGCCGGTGTTTCCTTAAATTACTCGCTGTCCATACATAAAAACAGAGCCGTTAAGAAGGCGTGGTCAACCCTGGATGATCCCCGTGGCACCCAGAGTTCAAACTGCCTCCGTTTGGCTGTAGATTTGTGTCCAAGAGATGTCAGATGTATGTGTTGTTGTAGTGCCGTAAAGCAGTTCATGTTTCTTGCGAGACTCGAGACTCTTGTTCAAAGGAGGCTGGGCCGGTTTCTCCGAAGTTACAAGGCTGGTTTTCTGCTACAAGATGTGTGTTTGCAATAATTTAATGAAGCTCTATTTATCTGAATTCTGTGAGTATAACGGGGATTTAAGGGTGCACACAGTCCAAGGTCAAGTGGCCACTTGACTCTGCACCGACCGCAAGGGAACATGAACCATCCTACAGTAAACATGCAGCGATCACACAGCCTGTATGAAGGAGTGACAGAGTTCAGACAGTCAGACAGTTTGGTCACAGCAGCAGTGTGACCAAAATCGCAACAGACCGGTCTCAGCTGGAGCATTTTACATTTTTTTTCTTTTGAATCAACATATGGTTATTCAACCTTCCATGTGGCTAACTGAAATGGCCACCAATTAGCCACAAGGGCTAACAGTTCAGAGAGAACCCTGCAGGTGGGCATAACGAAGAATACAAACTTCCAAATCATATTGTACAGAAAAATAGTCAACATAATATACAGTAGTGTTCAGAATAATAGTAGTGCTATGTGACTAAAAAGATTAATCCAGGTTTTGAGTATATTTCTTATTGTTACATGGGAAACAAGGTACCAGTAGATTCAGTAGATTCTCACAAATCCAACAAGACCAAGCATTCATGATATGCACACTTAAGGCTATGAAATTGGGCTATTAGTAAAAAAAAAAGTAGACAAGGGGGTGTTCACAATAATAGTAGCATCTGCTGTTGACGCTACAAACTCAAAACTATTATGTTCAAACTGCTTTTTTAGCAATCCTGTGAATCACTAAACTAGTATTTAGTTATATAACCACAGTTTTTCATGATTTCTTCACATCTGCGAGGCGTTAATTTTGTTGGTTTGGAACCAAGATTTTGCTGGTTTACAAGTGTGCTTGGGGTCACTGTCTTGTTGAAACACCCATTTCAAGGGCATGTCCTCTTCAGCATAAGGCAACATG
This sequence comes from Thalassophryne amazonica, assembly GCF_902500255.1. Lineage (NCBI taxonomy): Eukaryota > Metazoa > Chordata > Actinopteri > Batrachoidiformes > Batrachoididae > Thalassophryne > Thalassophryne amazonica. The sequence continues at coordinate 96,673,456 of NC_047116.1, read as the reverse complement.
ACCTCTTCAAGTATTTTGACATATCCAAACTGATCCATGATACCTGGTATGTGATATATAGGCCCAACACCATAGTAGGAGAAACATGCCCATATCATGATGCTTGCACCACCATGCTTCACTGTCTTCACTGTGAACTGTGGCTTGAATTCAGAGTTTGGGGGTCGTCTCACAAACTGTCTGTGGCCCTTGGACCCAAAAAGAACAATTTTACTCTCATCAGTCCACAAAATATTCCTCCATTTCTCTTTAGGCCAGCTGATGTGTTCTTCGGCAAATTGTAACCTCTTCTGCACGTCTTTTATTTAACAGAGGGACTTTGCGGGGGATTCTTGCAAATAAATTAGCTTCACACAGGCGTCTTCTAACTGTCACAGCACTTACAGGTAACTCCAGACTGTCTTTGATCATCCTGGAGCTGATCAATGGGTGAGCCTTTGCCATTCTGGTTATTCTTCTATCCATTTTGATGGTTGTTTTCCGTTTTCTTCCACGCGTCTTTTTTTTGTCATGTTAAAGCATTGGAGATCATTGTAGATGAACAGCCTATAATTTTTTGCACCTGCGTATAGGTTTTCCCCTCTCCAATCAACTTTTTAATCAAACTACGCTGTTCTTCTGAACAATGTCTTGAACGTCCCATTTTCCTCAGACTTTCAAAGAGAAAAGCATGTTCAACAGGTGCTGGCTTCATCCGTACATAGGGGACACCTGATTCACCTGTTTGTTCCACAAAATTGACGAACTCACTGACTGAATGCCACACTACTATTATTGTGAACACCCCTTTTTCTACTTTTTTTTTACTAATAGCCCAATTTCATAGCCTTAAGAGTGTGCATATCATGAATGCTTGGTCTTGTTGGATTTATGAGAATCTACTGAATCTACTGGTACCTTGTTTCCCATGTAACAATAAGAAATATACTCAAAACCTGGATTAATTTTTTAGTCACATAGCACTACTATTATTCTGAACACTACTGTACCTGCTTAAAGAAATGACAGGGAGGTGTCTGTGTGTGAAGCACACTCACCACTGGACTCCTCTTTGGCATCAAGCTCCTTGTCTTCTGTGTTGTCACTGTGAGAGGAGATATTTTACACAGGTTATTGTGAGAAGGGTCAGAAAGCTGCACACAAACACAGTCCTCTGTCAAAGTAGTGGAACAAGTGCAATTTATTTGTTTTTGCATCATCAGACACAGACGTTTGTTCAGTTTGACATCAAAAGATGGGACATTGCGGTTGGCAATCTGGTCAAGAGATCACATTTTTTTGCACATACATGTCAGATCTTGCTGTGTGTCAGGTCACAGGTCCGACATGCTGGTTGGCCGATAATATCATCTGATATATCAGTATTAGTGTTATTTTTTTTTTTCAGGTATGAAAACTTTTATTTTGCCCAACAATGTAGAAAAGCAGTTACATTAGTTACAGTTACATTACATAGTTTGCCCAGAAGATGTTTACATGCTGTCTAGCCTGGCCGGTGTCTCAGACCAAACTGTCCCCCCCCCTAAAAATCGGTCCACCCTGCCTTCACTGTGCATGCGTCATTAGCTGCGGTTCACCGATTATCGCCTCGTTTCGGCTTCAAACTGCCTTCAGTCATCATCTGTCCCACGACAGATATCTGAAGCTTTTGTACAACAAACATTTTCACATAAATTCAGCATTATTTCATCATAAAAGACGGAGGAAGCGATCAGAGGACCGCAGCCAGACGAGGTGCTGGTGTTGTGTTCACTGCGCCTCCGTCATTTCAAAGCATCAGTAGTGACCCACAGATTATCGCCTCATTTCTGTTTAAAACTGGATTTAGACTGATTTAAGGGGTTCTACTTTGTCATCTGATGGTTAATAATCACATTATTCCCTTTGATCAATTTGGGTGAAGAGACTGTCTCAGACGAGCTGCTGCGGTCCCAAAAGACGCATGCGCAGTGAAGGCAGGGCAGACGCATTTTTAGGCGCTGGGGGTGGGACATTCAGTCTGCGACACCAGGACTTCATTACCCCTTGGTCGCATTAGATGTAAAAGAGACAGAGGCAAAGCAACCAGATGCCATTCGTTTTTAATCAGAGTGGGTGTTTTACAATCAACAAAGAGATAAGTACTATTTTATGCTAATGATGAGTAATGCACCATGAGAACTGCCAATCGGAGTGAAGGCATATCTCAGAGGCCTTTTTTCCCTCTGTTTCATCCTCACAGGACATGATCGCTCATGATGAGCATGCATGCACAGGAAGTTCAGCCTGTGGACAACAAACTGATTAGATGTTTGCATGGCAAATATTTTCCAGTCTAACGGATGTGAAAGGATTGAGCCACCCATGTGGATCTGTTTGGATTTCTAATCAGATTGACCCATTTCATTTTGAGCTTATATGAGATATTTCCACTCAGACTGTCCATCATTTGGATTAAAAATGGATCATTAGGGTCCATGTAAAGCGGTTATGTGGTGAAACCCTGTGGAAATGTCAACTCTCCAGTGTAGCCCTGTAGACAGAGTTCTGTAGACCTCTCCGGGTAAACCCATCCTCTGTGGACCTGATGGACATTTGGACGGTTTTGTCAGGTTAACCAGCTGCTGACTCACCTGTCCGAGGGGGAGAAGGACATGCGCTCCTCACAACCATCTCCTTCCAGGCCCAGGCTGCTCCAGCTACTGCTGTTCCCATTGCTGCTGGAAGGACAAAACAGGCAAGAAACAACTGTAGTTACCCAACCAGAGGCCTCACTGCTCTCTGACTGCCATCACAGGGGAGCTGCTGAGAGCGGACAAAGAACTGAGCGGTTTGACAAACAGCACTCTGACCAGGACGACTTTGGGCACTCGAAATCACCTTCCAGTGTCAGTCAGAGCACAGATTTATCACCACTTCTTATAAAACGCTGACAAACACTGTTTGTTGCCAAAGCTCTAAAATATGACTCAGGTCTTTAAATGGTGAGAGATTCACCATGGCAACCAACTGGAAACAGCAGCAGTGTAACATAAACAGCGTGTGTCGTCGGCTGTGAGTGGTGAAACCTGCACACTGTGGCAGAGCGACACGCTTGATACTGCTGACACATGAAATAATAACCTCTGCTGCAGCCGTCTCTATGAGGTTCGGGCTACACCACCCAGATTTCTACAGGAGGTTAACCCACAAAATTAAGGGGTGAACCCACATACCACAGTCAGCAGTACAGCACTAATTACAACACTTCCTGAGACAGAACAACCCGGGTGTGTCAGGAACCCCCGATGTGGTGGGGCAGTGGGTTCGTCTTCCCACAGGAGGCTCATTCATAATTACCACCTAGTCCTTTTGATATTCCTCAAGTTCATGGTGGGATAATGAAGTTTCATTATTTTTGGTGGTGTCTATACACAGAGTATATTTATTTTGTTGTGTCGTAGAGTGTGGACCTTTAAATTGCAAACTTTTCCCTCACACTAAAAACCTCAGACAGAGGCGGAGAGCTCCACGGGGCTGAAATGTTCATGTAGGAGGTGAAGGAATGTCATATTTATTATGATCAAATATCACAGCATAAGAAAGCTCGATATAAATAAGAGATGGGTGGGGCTATTCACTAACAAGGCCAGGCACGTGGCCATCACTCCTCAAAAAATTACCAGGCTTCTGTGCTTTTGTCTTTGTTCTCACCTCTGAAAGATTGGATTTGTATCTACACTCACTTTTTATGATGTAGCTTTAAGTTATTTCTTGCATAAAGTTTTTTTTGGGGGGGGGGGGGGGGGTCCTGTATGTGCCCTGCAGAGGTGCACTTTGGTGCGTGCTAATTATGCAGAGCAGGTGATGTGACCACCTCCAGACACAGACACTCTTCTTGTCCCACTGCCTTTAGATTTAATATTTTTTAATCTACACACAGAGCTGTGATCTTCATTTTGTGCGTGACAAAGCAGTTGATCCAAACATGCATAGTGTGTTTTACAAATGCATCTTTACGTGCCTCCATGCTTGAGATAAACAGCAGAAAACTCTGGTTATATAGTACACATAAAATTACGATCACATGAGCAGGGTTCTCCCCAGAAATTTTTAGTAGAACAGTGGTGTTGGCAATTATCACCCGAGGCGGGTGATAGCCAAGAGCTCCGGTTAGCGACTGTGATCAGCAGAAAGGTGAGTCACGATTGATATCTTTGACAATGGCTTTGACAAAGGTTGATGAATAAATTGTCAAAAAAAAAAAAAAAAAAAAACATTGCGAGATGAAGCCACAGTATAATGGTGCAGCACCATTATTCCATTGTCTGTGGAGGAGCCTGCCTGAGGTAAAGGTAGAGCACGCAGACTTCATTTATTCATGTATGCCATATGGTGCATTATGATGCGGCAAAATACTGAGGATTTCAGCAATAATTATTTCCCCCCACCTCTGCATAAAAAGCCTGTCTCATATGAATAAATCATGGTATAAGAGATTCATCAGTCATACAGTACGCATGATAAGATTTTTACGGAAGCAGAAAATGAAATATTTTTTGGCTTAGCTAGCTGACTATGATTCACATTCATCAATAAGGTGAGAAACCAGACCAGTTCATAACCTAAATGCCATTGAATGAATTGAGGACTGTATTATCTAAGTAGTAATAATATCATCAGTTGCAAATGTTATATTGACCGGTCATGTCAATGATATGACGTTGGCGCTACTGCGATGTTTGTGATCTTGTACATGAGGCCGCAGCCCAGAGTGCTCACACTAGTCACACTGGACTGTGAGGGTGCATTACACTCAGGTATGGTTGTGAAATAGTGTTGTAGTAGTTTATTTATTTATTTTTTAAACGTATGAGACACTGTGACCCAATTATTACAGTATTAGAGACAAACGTGTCGGGATGCACTGGGGACCTGCTGTGTTGTAGAGCGTGTTGTCATATGTGGGTTCCTTTAATGTCTGAGTGAATACTTAAAGGCTACTTCCCTTTGGTACTTTGTTGGGAAACAAAACACACTAGAAACATTTGGAAACAGCTTTGGAAGAGAGCAGACAAACTAATGAAATGCACATGGTGGACTTTGTTCACGAACACAAGGAGAGCAATCAGACACACCTTGACTAAATATGATGATATATTCTCTTGGCCATTAAAGAAACAGCTGCCAACACATTTTATCTTTCTGTAATGTTGGTTTATGTTAATCAACTCTGCTTCCAGAGTGAGAGCAGCCTTCAGCAGTGAAACTCACAGACACGACAGAATCACTGTGAAGGCTGAGATCTCTGACAACATGCCTGAAAACAGCTCTCTCTCTCTCTCTCTCTCTCTCTCTCTCACTCACTCACACACACGTGTATGTAAGTATGTATTTTTTGGATTGGTGCGAGAAGTCTTTTCTACAGATTAATGTATTGAAGACTAAAGACATGGTCATTGACTTTAGGAAGGGCTCCCACAAATATGGAGTAACTCTCCTAAAAGGTCAGGCCGTAGAAATTGTGAGCACCTATAAATATATGGGTACTGTTATTGATGACAAACTCACTTTTGAGTCAAATTGTGAAGTGGTGTGTAAAAAAGGTCACCAGCGCTTGTTGTCTTAGAAAACTGGCATCCTTTCACATTGGCAAATCTTTGTTAACAATGTTTTATCGTTGTTATATCGAATCTGTTTTATCTTTTTGTTTGGTGTCATGGTTTGGAAATTTGTCAGTTAAAAATAAAAACAGTCTGAATCAGATTGTAAAATGGGCGAGCAAAATCATTGGTGGAGAGACTCAGCTGTATCCAGCCTCTCTGTACATGAGGCAGGTCCAGAGATTGGTTGTGGCAGTTCTAAAGGACGCCTCACATCCTCTTTTTGATCAGTTTGAACTGCTCCCTTCAGGACGGAGGTATAAAGTTCCTTTTTGTAGAACTAAGCGCTATAAGAGCACTTTTATTCCTGCTGCTGATAGTGTACTTAATATTTAATTAATTTATCCGCTTTTTTGCTTTGAGATGGCACACGCTCTGTGACTTTTGTTCTGGCGCCATGCTATTGGCCTGTACTTGCACTGCTTTATTGGTATTGTATTCTTATATTTTTTATATTGTATTTTTATATTTTTATTGTATTTTTATATTTTTAATTATATTTAGGGTATTTTTATCAGTTTTTGTGTGTTACGTGATTGTTATGAATGGTGTGACTCACTGCCAAAACAAATTTACCTTTTGGTACAAATAAAGTAACCTTGAACCTTGTACGTACGTATGTTCGTTCTCCATCTGAGTGTGTTCAGTTTGAACTGGATCGGCTCTGTGGTCTTTGTGATACTGGATATGTTTTGACTGTCTGTGTATCTGGTGCAAGTCAGTTTTTTTTTTTAACAGTTTCTTGGAGGATTTTCATGAGTCCACTTTAGATCATGTCAAAAGTTACCCACATGCTGCACCGGTAGTGACTAAACTGTTACTAACGTATCAACTTCTAAGCTCATCTGTGACTTGTGTCCTCTACAAACTGATGCATCTGCATAATTTAAAACAATAATTAAGGCCCCATTAACAAAAAAAAACAAAAAAACAGTTCATCATCCCTGCCTGTATGCTGAAATCAGGCCGTATCAATATTTATTTATTGGGTGAATTTCATTGACAGGGGTATAGCTGGTGCAAGAACCAGCATGCCCACTAGTTGGCGAGCATGCTTTGGCTGAAGATGGGCGAAGTTTACCAAGCCGGGCCCGAAACTTGCCACTTGACAATGGAGGTAGCGGCTTGAACGCCAAATACATCAGTTGCAAGGTGAGTTTTTTAGCTCTGTGCCGACACATTCTATTCTGTGTGCCTTCTGGCAAACTGTAGCTGAAAAAAAAAAAAATTCTCTCTTGTATCAGAGAAAACAAATTTAAAAAATAATAAAATAAAATAGAAATCTGCCCTCCCTCATCACTTTTTTCTTATGTCAAGGATGACTCATTTTTTTTAAATTTATTTTTAAATGGAGCCTTATATAGACTTTTTTTAAATGTTATATGTGAGTCAAGACTGTGTCCTGTGACAGCAGCTGTTCGAAGTGTTGAAAGTAAAAACAAGCCGACAAGAAGTCACAACAAATGCCTTTTCCTGATAAAAGACTAAAACCTGGTCCAAAGACGAGCCCAAACACACTCAGAGAGGAACAGCCTGCATCTCCCGTTTATCATCATCATCATCAACATAAAGATGTACAAAAGCTGCGTGCGCACAAAAACCTGGCACACGTCCATCTTCACGCCAACGTTCAGATGTATCAAAAGTGAAATGACCGTGGAAATGCGCAGTGCCTCAGGTACAAATCCTGGCTGCCGTACGCACATTTCTACAGCTATTGTTCCTCCGCCGATACGTAGAGGTGATGCTGGGAACCGTTAATAGTGTGAAAACACAAAGTCATCACAGTGATGTGCACATCAGACACACACTGATGAACAACTTATGCTGCGCTTACACATAGGCAAGATGCATTCCGAATGTCCTATCTGCGTCATTCTTGGCACATTCCTGACATTCTTAACGTGACTTAATGCATCCGATTAGGTTTCTTAATAGTGCATGTTAGTGCGTGATATTTGTGATTTTCATGGAGTATGTTTTTGATTGTCAAAATATCTTTGACAAATATCATGCACCACCCTCATTTCGCCTCATGCCGTGGAGGTCGCAACTGAGCGTGTTGATCCATCTTGATTAGTGTTGATCCTTAATAGAGCGTGACAGCATTCTTCTCTGATATGCACACAATTAAACCCTGCTGCACCGCATTCAGTTTCATTGCTGCAGAATGCTGAAGAAGGACAGTGACGCCAAGTCGGCTAAAAGTCTCGTTCCAGTGCTCCTCACCACGCTCCTGCAGGTGTTCCACCTGCTGCTTGATGTTTGGGAAAACACACGAGACAAGATCCGTGTGGAGCCACACATCTGGCTCTCTCACCGTCTCCTCCTCCTCTCTGCACCACTCCATGGCACAAAGCCCAACTAAGCATGCAGTCACAAAGTTCTTCTGCTGTGGAATTTGAGGAGCAAACTGTACTGATCTGAATTGTTCAGCAACTGATGGTTGGATGAATATGGGGGTGTGTGTGTGGAGACAATTCACCTCATTCACAACGTGGCAGAACTTAACAATGTGCTGTTATGCGTGATAGCGCGCAACAAGGCAAACATTATTCTTGTCCGTAATGCATAATGGTTCCTGATAATTCTCTAGCAACACGTGCCATTAATCGTAACGCGTGGTAACAGGCTGCAGCAGTTTCTGAGGACACCTGACGCCTCTGCCTCAAATCATCACATTCGTGATCAGCAACCAAGAATGTATATTTCATTGCATTCGTGACTTGCTGTCGTTATGTGTAAACACAGCTTAACACACCCACGTCTTTGCAATTATATGCGTGGATATAAAAACATGCGCAGAGTGATGCGGAAAACAGCACTAACAGTGGCTGCGTTAGCGTTGTTAGAGGACCTTGCTCATTTTGGTGCAATCCGATGCAAGCATGTATTCAGGGAATGTGAGGATTTACTTGAAAATGATGAAAATCTATATTATAATAGCCTGTGTGCATCCGTATGTCTTTGATCATGCAAAAACTAGGGAAAGCTGACATTTGTTTGGTATGTTTAAGTATTTTGGGTCAAGGATGGACGCCGCCAAAATGGAACATTGATAGGACTAATAGTTTTGGAGAAGCTACAGATATTAGCTAACACTGCTAACTAAATTCTGGACTAACATGTCATTCCAGCAGGGGGCGGTAAATCATCTATATATTAAAAGTGTGAGTGTGTATGCGATTTTATTGAGTAAGTTCAATGTAAGTACATAATATAATTGTAAATATGTTAAAAATACATTGATGACACAATAAAACACTTATTTCCACTGTGGTCATTCAAATGAAAAATAGAAGTAATAATAACTATGATGATAATAATAGTGTGTATATGATAAGATCCTAAACAATTTATAAATACATTAAGGCAGTAAATTAACATTAAAAATTACATAATTAACAGAAAATAAAAGGGTTGACTTCTTCTAAAAATTGTTGAGGTCTAACGTTTAAGGTTCTAAAAACATTCTGGATTCACACACCATTCCAGCTCATTATAGAAACTTTGCACAATATATTACTACCTTTAAAAAATGTCAGCTACCTATTTTATAAACATAACCCAATTGAGAGCCTGTGGATTCCCATGGGCAACACGAGAGTAGGCACATAAGCCGATATTTCCAAGGTCAGTGTTACTGGAGTCGCACGCAGAACTGCGCCTGGCTCAGAAAGCAATACGGTGAGGAGCCAGGGGTTGTCTGTGCTCACACTGATCCTGACCACACTGGGCTGCCTGGCATCAGAGGCATTCCAGCGGGAGCTGGCCGATCGATCAGGAGTGTGCCAGTCAACCTTGAGCTGAGCCATGCCAGCTGTGTGGGATGCAATCATTTGAATGTCATCTAGGTATTTAACAATCCAACATTAAAGTGCAATTTGCAGTGAGAGCCGGTTTCCCACATGTAACTGGAGCTATTGACTGCAAACACATTGCTATAAAGGTGCCATCACATGATGAATTTGTTAGGAAACATTTTCATTCCACCAATGTTCAAATTATATGTGATGCGCAAATGCATTGGGTTGGGTTGGGTTGGGAACAGGCTGGAGGCTGGCACAGTGCGAGATGGGTGGCTATTTCATGAGGAAATAGTTTATCTGTGTAATTGTTCCAAATGACAACCAGTGCGAGCACATTTGGGGATGTGCACATTCAAATATGTTTTTTTGTTATTATTAATGTCTTTTTACATTGATGGAGAAACTAGAGCCACAGATCCTTAACAGGCCCCCAACTGTCTCTCTGTTTTCAGTATTTGTCAATAAATGTGTGTAAAGTTGTTAATGTCACACACTGTCAGCCGGCGCATCTCATTTCTTTTAACTTCTGTGTGTGTGTGTGTGTTGCTCTGAGCTCACAGTAGCCACACACACACACACACACACACACACTCCCACTAACATACTGCCTGTTTCATATTTATTCCGTTTTACAGGGTACCAAATAAACTATCCCCACGTGTCTCTACGTAATGTCCACTCATCTGCAGCTCACATTCGGTATACTTTCTTTTCTGTGTTCATGTTGACTGATCCGGAGGCGGAATCCCAGCTCCCAGGGCATGTTAATATGAATTTGCACATTTAAATGGGTGCGGGGAAAAGGGAGAAGCTGGGTGCATGTGTGCTCATTTCCACATTGATTGGGATGTACAAATGGAACGCGCTTGGATCCATGTGTACGCACAATTTGATACATCTGGATATTCCGTGCAAGTCTTTGAACATGAGGTCTGAGGAGGCCGACTTCCTCCAAAAGACTCCAGTCCCACAGCTCTGACGTTACTAAATCAGATGTCAAATCAATCAACATTTCTTTGTACAGCCTTTTACAACAGAAACATGGTGTCGAAAGTGTTTTTCAGTAAAATCAAAGATCAAGAATTCACAAAAATAAAACAAACACAATAGAATTAAAGAGGCACATTAAAACAAAACAAACACGTTTTACTTCTCAGATTCTGACAATGTCCTCTTTGGTTTTTTTTAGGTGTCGTTGCTGTGGGTTAGGGTTATGTCTGCACCAAAAATAAGTGTAGTTCTCCATGGATACAATTTGGTGGGGGATGGGGGGACATGTCTCCCCCACCTTGTCAATCAGAGGGGACAGAATATGGTATGTCCCCCCCACCTTCTGACATGTGTGTGTGTACTTGAAACATGCTATGCCAGTCTTATGTGCAAACCATGTCAATCTTATATGCAAAACCATGTCATAATAGCATCTTTGTTTCTGCAAGTTTGTATTTTTAGCAGCATTGACTTGTTTCCAACACCTGTTTCTTGTTTGTCACATTCAGAATTTTCTGGGACTGCATTTGCCCAGATCTGAAACCAAAAATAGTTGCCTCTAGGGACTAGTGCCTACATATAAGTATCAATGGACCATATGCTAATTGACTAAATTCTGAAAGTTAGAAAAGGAAATCAGAAAAGCTATCTGGGACCTCAGAAAGCCCATCTGCAATTATTGCTTGATCTCCAAAATCAGTCTATGCAAGTGAAATTATGTTCAGTATGAGTGTTGTTATTAGGGGTGGTGGCCAAGTGGTTAATGCGCTTGGTTTCAGTGCAGAAGGCTCCAGGTTCAAATCCCACCCCTGCCACATTTCTCCATGTAATGTGGAGTTGTGTCAGGAAGGGCATCCGGCGTAAAACCTGTGCCAATTCAACATGCAGATCCACCTTGGATTTGCTGTGGCGACCCCGAGTGCAAACAAGGGAGCAGCCGAAGGGACTTACTATGAGTGTTGTAATTAGTGCCACTTCGAAAATTAAATTCATGATAATTTATCCTAAACTTATGAACCGTTGTTTTTTCAAACTTATGCAAAAACAAATCTTGAGAAAAAAAATACAGTATATGATAGTTAATAATTATTAAGAGCCTGTTCTTTCATATTTCTGAATACATTTTACCACATTACAGTTGTTTTTTTTTTTAATGAAAACTCAACCTATCATTCTTTTTGAGTTCTACACATGTGGTGATACCTTATTTACACCAGGATGTTAATAAAATCAATGCTGGCTATTCTCAGAATAAAGTACTTATATCCACAGTTTCAAATTGCATAAGTCAAATGGTGTCCACTTTATGGTCTTCTCAAAACATTAAAATTACTGTTCTGGATGCTCAGAATGCATCTGAACTTATCTAGAAACCGTTGGCTTCTGGAGGCCTAAAGCGGCTCCCCAGACCCCCGGCCTATGAGCTTCCGCCCTGCGGGCCACGCTCTTTGCCCCCCCATTTCTAGTTCTAAATTGCACCCTTGTAATTCTCTATTATCTTTGAGAATAAAGAGCTGCCTTCTTCTGTCAGCTAAACTCGGTGTTGCCAGGTAAAGACACACCAATAAGCAAACACAGCTTCAAAAACAAGCCCAAAACATGGGCATGTTCTGTCTTCAACGTGAATGCATTATGAACATATGAAACTGAAGCCACTCTGAATATGAAAAGAACTTAATAAAAAAAAACTTCATACGGCATTTTGGGCCGTAATGGGCTTCCTTAGGAGGGTGACTGGTGTCTCCCTTAGAGATATGGTGAGAAGTTCAGTCATCCGTGGGGAGCTCGGAGTAGAGCCACTGCTTCTTTGTGTTGAAAGCAGCCAGCTGAGGTGGTTCAGGCATCTGGTAAGGATGCCCCTGGGCGCCTCCCAAGGGAGGTGCTCCAGGCAGGTCCATCTGGGAGGAGACCCCGGGGAAGACCCAGGACTAGGTGGAGAGATTATATCTCCACACTGGCCTGGGAACACCTCAGGATCCCCCAGTCAGAGGTGATCAATGTGCACAGGAAAGGGAAGTCTGGGATCCCCTGCTGGAGCTGTTGCTCCCACGACCCGAAACGGGGATAAGTGGTTGAAGATGATGATGATGATATGACTCCACTGCAGCTAAGCTGAAGGTGATAACGTTGGTGTGCTCTCCGTGCTACTTGTCGTCAGTAATTTTATGCAGCGATTAGTTAGAGAAAACCAGGTGTTTGATACCTGTCACTGAGGTGGAGGAAGCTGCTGTTGTCATCTGGGTGCTCATCTTCAAAACTCAGATTGGACCAGCTGCCCAGACTGTCATCACCTACACTGAGCTGCTGAGACACAGTGGACTCAGTTGTTTCCTTGCCTGGAGAGCTACACGTGTACAGATCGATGGAGAGAAGCACAAAGCAAATCTTAAAAAGATCACCATGAATCTGTATAACAGGTTACACTGTATGTGACTGAAAATAATAAATACTAAAATACATTATGTGTGACCAAGATAACGACAGCAACAACAGATGGCTTCTGTGAGGGACAGTCTAGTAATCTATTTTCTACCTGATGCTTGTGGAATGGCAGATGGACAAAGCAGAGGTCATGATCTCAGCGGTGAGGCTCTCAGCATAGCTGGTTCCTTCGTGGCTGATGCCACTGTCTGCATTGAGGCTGGTGTTGCTCAACTCACACTTAGCATTCTCTATTGCCATGGACACCATGTCTTCAGCAAATGTAGCTCTGCGATCCAGGTCAATATGGATCTGAGGAATCTCCAGGTTCGTCAGCTCCTCAGCCCTTGCCTGACCCTCTTGCCCTCTTCTCCTCCTATGTATCGCAGACTGGTAGCGATGTCTGCTGAATTTGGAGCAGTGGAGGCAATCCTGGACCTGACAAAGATGACATGTTCTTTCTTCCGGTCCTTGGCACGGTCCTGCCCCATCAGACAACCTCTGACTATGAGAGCGCTTGTCGTCACCTTGGATCTTCAGGTGTTCCTGGGAGTGTCCAACTGAAGCCAGGCTCACCTTCAGAGTGTCATCAACAATCTTCCTGGCATAGTGTTCAATAACCTGCATTGCCCTACTGCTGTAACCACCTTCACACAGGCTTCCTGTACTGCGGTGATGTTTACGCAGACCCTCTTTGGACAACAGGGGGCAGGAGAAAGAGTTCCTGATTAGAGTATCTGCCTGGTCTTTGACCTTGGATGTCTTGTATAGACAGGAGTCAGTGAAAGACTTTGGTATACGTGCAGAGGAAAAATGCAATTTCTGTGTGACATCACATGTGACGTTGTAGGCCAAGGACTCTGCAAAGTGTACCAGATCTGGGTACTCTCTTTGGCTGTGTTGTTCAGAGTTTCTGCAACAACAAATACCATCCTTCCACAAAGGACAAACCACCGTCTCTGATCCATCTTTGAATGAAGACTGATCATAACTAAAACCTTTCCGTTTATCTCGAAGAGACTTGGAAACATGAGGGTGTGTGCTGGAGGATCTTTGCTTGATTTTGCGTGTGGCCTGTTCTAGGCCTAGTTTTATGGCGCGGTAAGCTAAATGGCTTGCATAGTGATCTAGAACCAACTCTCTCTTACCTCCCTCCTTTTTTAGCACCCTAATGAGGTAGGTTGCATATTCATCAGTCATACTTTCACAACTGGCGTACTGTGAGGACAGACCAGAACTTGAGCTGGAGATGGTGGTAGAAGTGGACATAGGAGATTGGGAGAACGTGGCTGTCATGTTGTTATGCCACTGCTCCGCCACCCTACAGGCTTTGTTCTGGAGTGTCCTGGTTTGTTTGTGTTGTTGATTGGGACATTTAAAGCCTGAACTATCCAGACTTCTTCTCCTCAGAGCTCTGTGATACAGACACTGCTGTCCAGAAGTTACCATCCTCTTCACATCATGGATAACTTCTCCAGCCACCTCGCCTGCATACACCCACAAGCTATTCAGTGTCTGTTCCGAGAATTGAGCCACACTGTCTCTCCTTCGCTCACTGATCACCTCTTCCTCCCTGTCTGCAACTCCCAAGTTATCCATTTCTGTTGCCATGGAGACAATGTGACAAGCCAACCGCTCAGCAAAGTGAAAAGCTTCCTTGTTGCGTAGTCTGTGAGGCAACAATGGGCTCATTTCAGAGCGACAATTCGTTGTTTCTAAACATTTGTCACTGCTACCAAAATCACCCTCTGCTTCCTCTGCCAACTCTTCCTGATCTTCATTATCATCATCATCTGCCTCCTCAGAAAGGGACCTCATTAATTTCAGCATGAACTCTGCTTTATCTGCCTCTAGGGAAATGTCTGCTGGCCCTGGACCAGGCTCGGCCTGGTGGTGCGGTGTTGGAGGGGGTGTGGCAGGGGAGAATTCTTTGGCCAATTTGTTTTTCAGCTTCTTGGAAAACTGTTTCACCTGTTTATCAGTGGACACCTCACTAGGCTGCTGAGGGGTGCACGGGGGAGTGCAGGGAATCCCACTGGACTTCAGGTTAGAGGATGAATCCTCCTCAGTAGAAGGCCTACTCCTCTGTCCATCTGCCTCTGTACCGGGTATATTAAGGGTATCTTTCACTAAAACGGGATGCGTCTCAGCCATCCAGCTGGACTTGGGGCCTAATCGAGAACCAACTCTTGGCTGGATTTGTGTTTCTGGATGAAAGGAGGCCAGATGAACATTGGCGCCACTTGTTATGACAATGGGGCCTATGGAACCAACCTTCTTAAGATGCATGCAATCTTTCTGGCCATATCTAAAACTGTTACCTTCCTGCATTGAAGGAAACAATGGAATGTCACAATTACTTATTCCTGACCTAGAAAAAGAGCCTCTTTGGATTCTGGTAGTCTTTGTAAAGGAATCTGTAGAGTCACCAATGCTCTTCATTTTAGAGGCAGTCATTTGCTCACAAGCATCAGATACTATCTTACCTACCATGTTGTCAGAGAAGTTGTGGACAGAAGATTTCACTGGGAAAAGGTGGGACACTGTTACCTCTCCAGTTACTGAAGTCTGGGTTCCATGACTGTAAATGTCAGTTTCTGCAAATGTGGTGGTGCCCGAAGAAGATACAACCACAAGGCTTTTTGAGGAGCTGATCTGTGATGTATCTACAAAATTACAGCTATTGTGACAGGTCTCTTCAGAAGCCTTAAGACTGGAGAGTGCCTGGCCTGCATGGGGTACAGGAATGCAGCTGGCCACTCCTGAAACACTGAAGAGAGCTTTCTTCACAGTGCAGGCAGCATTCTCTGAGATCTCTGGGACAGCTACTGCTGAGCTAGCACACAAAACCTGCTGGTTAGCAAACGTACTGCTGGTGCTAGAACTGGAGTTTTCTGCACTGACGTAACAGACGTTGTCCAGAGAAACACTGATCGCTGCTTGGCTGGTGAAGGCAACATCGGTCTGAGAAAGTTCTATAAAAGCCTCTTGGAGAACTGACTCAGACAAATCTGAAGCATAGGAACAGACTACCTCCTCATCCTCTTCTTGCTCATGTGCAAATGTCCAGTTACTGCAGGCCAGAGGGGTTGAGGGATATGAGAACTGACATACTTCCATTATGCCTTCAAACACCAGCTCCTCAGCCAAATCAGCAGCAAAGCGTGTGACTGTATTGTGGAAAATCTGCTTTTTCACTGTCAGGAACTCCTTCAGTGCCCCAGATACAGCCTCTCCAACCAGAAAGGAAGCCAATCCGTTGATTGCTCGCTCTTTTAACACATAGGCCTGACGCATTCCAATCTCATGAAAGGCCATCTGAAACACGGAGGATGTAAGCCTGGCAGCCAGGTGACACAGCGTGGTGGTACAAGAGGACACACCTTTCTGAAGGTCACGCAAAGCACTACCAAGACTCATTTCAACCAGATCGGCAGCAAACCTCTGAATGGCATCCTTCAGGGACTGGGACGTCTGCTGTACCTTAGTCGCGGTTACAGTCTCTTGGATTTCCGAGAGCTTCATCAGGTAGCCTGATGGGTTCTTGAATTTCTTGTGGCAGACACAGCTAAGATTTTTGTTTTCATCGATGTTGACAGGAGACTGGTAGCCACACACAGACCCTAAAATCTCTTTAGACAGGTTGCTAGCAAAGTCTGAGTAAGTCTTATAAAGAGAGCAAAGGTGTTGCGGTTTACGCAGCTCTGAGCTCTCCCGTCCATTACCGTCAGTCTTCCAGAAATATTCCAGAGGTCCTCCAAAGTCTACGAGAGGGCTGAATGCTGAGGAGCTGACAGGACTAAAGAGTGGACCTCCACTGTCTTCAGAGGGGCTCTGCACTGGCAGGGAAGGGTCATACATGTCCGAGTTGAGGGAGTAAGGAGAACCTGGTTTCAGAGGAGTCGGTTTTTTCACACTGGCAGGGAGAGTTGGATGGTCAAAGCGGTGGGGATTCATAACCTTTGTTGAGCAGTTTACAGGTGCATGTTTGGTCACTGTAACGCTGGTGTTAGACTCAGATGGGTTCTTCTCTGAGGCTGGAGTGCTTGTGATGTCCAGAGGCAGAGCCAAGGTGCAGCTTTCTGAACTGATCTCCTCAAGGTCATCAAACTGGTCAAAGCTGTCAAAAAACTCACTGACTTCAGAGTCAGAGTCTTCCACCCTTTCTTTGGGTCCTCCCGGCACCTGGGGTATGTCCAGCTTGGCCAACAGACTTTTCTGGTAGCCCACCTCATCCAAGAAGATGATTGGACTGGGACTTGAGCAATCTGACTCTTCAGAATCACTAAGAAGAACTGAAGGCGAAGGGAGACGAGCTCCGAGGCTGCAGTAAGTCCACTGAGATTCCACTCCCGATGACCTCTGAACTGTGACAGATACATCTGCAGCCGATCTATTACTTGTTGAACATTTTTTGGAAGAGGATGTCAGGATAACGCGTGAGTCCAAAAGGTCCTTTTGCCTTTTGTGAGATGGGACAGTCTGTGATGCAACATCACGCTTCTTAAAATGGTGATAGGCTGCTGGAGCTATAAAGAATGACGGGGAAGAGAAAAAGAAAAATATATATGTAGATTTAAAAAACTGATATACATGGCAAACAAAAAAAAAAACCTTCAAAAAGATAGTCGTCACTATGGCTGACAAAATAACATGTTAATTTAGATTAAATAATCACTAAACCTATAACGCCTCAATTTTTAAATTGACATTAATCACACTTTGATCTGTTTAGTTTTGACGTCACTGGCTTGGTTGGTAAATAAAGAGTGTATCTGGGGCCTGTACTATGAAGCGGGGTTACTGGCTTATCAGGGTAACTTCGGAAGTAAGTTGATGACGTGGAGGAACTTCCCGGTTAACCCGTACTACGAAAGGTGGATAGGTTTTGATCGAGGTATGCTGCCATGGCAATTTATGCTGTGTGCCAAACCTGCTCCGAGCAGGTTATGTTCTCAGTTAGGTTGAGGTTTTCGCTTAACCACTCCCTTTATAAGTACCGTCCATCCACCTTCAATCACTCCGAAGACAATGCCGGCCTACGTGGATGATCCGTTTGATATTGGGGCACAAATTGTGAGGGGCTCTCTTCGCAGGGCGAGGGTTTTTAAAGACCGCCAGAATCCGCTGACATACCCGGACGATATTCTCTATGAAAGATATAGATTCTCAGCCGAAGGAATTTGTTATCTTTGTCAGCTGATCGGGCCAGAAGTCTGTAACATCACCCATCGTACACTGTAAAAAAAGACTGTTGTTTTTACAGGAAAACACTGGCAGCTGTGGTTACCAGGGAATGCCTGTAAAAAATACAGCAGTTAAATGTACAAAAAAAGAGAGCTCTTGTTTGTAGATTTAACAGTTCCTTTAATGTGACTCAGCCGTGGTTCATTCACTGTAAATCCATATACATATTATGTCTGTAATGTTATCTACTGTGCTGTTGTATGTTTTACAGGAATTCCCTGGTAACCACAGCTGCCAGCGTTTCCTGTAAAAACAAGTCATTTTTTACAGTGTAGCAATGCCCCGACAATCGAGCAGATAATGTGCCTTGTGCCTATTTTGCCAGTGGACAATTTATGTATTCCATCGGTGATGCTGAACATCTGAGCAAGAATACTGTATGTCGTATGATTCGCAAGGTAGTACTTGCTCTATCTAAACTGTTGGATGCATTTGTCGTTTTCCCTGGCCATTTATCCGCAATGCAAATTAAAGAAGGGTTTTATGCAATCGCGGGTAATTACTAATATCAAAATAGGTCTAATGCATGTCCATTAATTAGGTGAAGTGGGGCTTATCAAGCTATGAATATAAACCTACCGTTCTGAAGGATGTTTTTATATTTCATCTTCACCTGCTGCCAGGTGCGTTTGGCACTGCTATTGCATCTGAAATATTGACAGGATTAGGAATAGCAATCATACAGTCAAGGTAGCCTATTTAGGAAACATTAAATTAACCTAACATATATTAGGAGGCCTATGCCCACTTCTGAATCGTGTTGCATCTGGGTGTAATTAATGGAAGAGGGGCATTTTTTTTTTTTACACATATCAGACATTCCACAGGTTAATCATCTGTAACAGATTTGGAGAACAATTACGCATTTACTTGATCAGCAATATGTTGCCAACAAGCCTGTCTTGCTTTATTGGCAAACGATGTGTTCGAGTTCCCCCTTAACATTAATTTAAATTCCTCGTAGCTCCGCATAATAATCGTGCACTCTTCTTCAGTAAAGTAAGGTGACCGCGCCATCATTGAAAAATGGTGACGTGTGCTGCAACCTGCCCCTTTTATGTGAATGCGCACAAACTCCAATTAGGTTAACACAGGTTCAACAAATCAACATCTTATTCAGCGTCGTAGTACCGATTAACACCACTTGAGGACACCAGGTTCTGTCAACCCCGGTTTAAGAGGTTGACCCTGGGTTACATCTGAGTAAGTTAACCCCGCTTCGTAGTACAGGCCCCTGGTGTGCAGACACATTCTGCTTTGGGTCATTTTGAAAGCAGCACAAAGTGTTTATGTGGTTTGGATGCGCATGCTTTTGAACACCTGCGCACGGTTTTGCACATCCACAGCACACGGATTAACTTTATGTTGTTCGCGATGTGAAGAATAAACAATTTTAAAAAGCTTAGCATTGTTTATGTCTCTTGTAGCTCCACAGGTAAGTCAAACCCATCTTTCAAAAGTAACTTGTGCTTTAGTAACTATCATCGATATGTCTCAAACGTGGGTGGGGATTGCATGTAAACCCAGAAGCTCTCCAAGAACTGAAGCCCCGGTTCACCATCGCCCCGGTACCGAGCATTCAACATAAGCTGCAAAGAAGCACTGTCCACATTCATCTAAAGCAGAGGTCTCAAACAGTTCATCAGTGAGATCACCTGCTGGAGTGGGTGTGCAAAGAAAACCTGCACGTGCTCAGCCCTTTCTGGAATCAGTTTGAGACCTCTGCTCTAAAGAGATTGCTAGAAACTACAATAGCCAGGTCAAAAATGTGCTTTCCAATTATTTTTTTTAATTTTATTTTTTTTAAAGTACATAAACGGCACCTTCCCTGGTTTGTCACACTTGACATTTCAAATGTTTGTGGACATTGTGGTGGTACCTCTGGAGATATTACAGTCTAAAAATGTCCTCTTGGCTAAAATACAGTTTTCGAAATGAAAATACCAAAAAAATTACCAGGGCTTAAAAATTTTCAGCCTATTTTTAGTGCCAAATAATATTGACAGAAGGCTGAATCAAAAGCTGAGATAGCGTGACCACACCTGTGTCTGCAGTGATATGAAATGACTGTCTGTGCTTTAAGTCTGAGAGAAAAGACACAAAAAGATGCAGACGCTTTTTGAACTTTGAGTAAAGGTAAACTTGCAGCATGCACTGAAACTGAGTGAAACCTTTACTGGCAACATGTGGGTGCAACATAATGTGGGCGTGTCAACAAGTCCAACCTACAGAGGTTCTCTCCTGTGTCGTCGTCCTCCAGATGCTCCAGTGCTGTGACAAAGTCGTCCTCAATAGATGAGACGGACTGGTTAGTGTCATCTTCCTCTGGCTGGCTGGTTTCAGCGGTGACCTTCTGAAGAACCTGTTGCTCCAGCAGGTAACGGATTCCTGCCATATAACAGCCCAGCAAGCCAACTAAGGACGCCGCAGTGGCTTGAGGGCAGGGACTTGTGTTGGGATTGTGCCTCAGGACACACACTGCCTTCAGCCAGCACTGCAGGGACAGAGCCAGAGGACAGGAAGAACCACAAGGTGTATGAAAATAAAAACCCTGACGGCTGGTGAAGTTTACGTGTTCAACAGGACACCACTGATTTGTATGATTAGGGGCGGGCTTTCTGTGACGATGGACAGCAGGTAGGCTAAGCTGTGACAGGTGATCAGGAAATAGAGTAAACTGATGTGTAGGTTGGGCCCACGACCATGAGGCAGAAACACAGACCAGACGCAGCCAGATTTTACTTGGACCAGTTCACTTACTAATGAAACATACATCTACACATACCACAGTCATGATGCATTCAATGACACCTTGTAGACTTTGGAATACATGTAGACTGCTAAAGGGCCACTAGAGGGCCACCCAAATTTCACTGAACTGACAAAATTTAGTTTCTACTGAAATTCAAGCATTATAATGTCGGTTTATTTTACAAACATCTTGCAAAATGACCCCTCATTTTAATTAAAAGAACATATTTACACTCAACAAAAATATAAACACAACACTTTTGGTTTTGCTCCCATTTTGTATGAGATGAACTCAAAGATCTAAAACTTTTTCCACATACACAATATCACCATTTCCCTCAAATATTGTTCACAAACCAGTCTAAATCTGTGATAGTGAGCACTTCTCCTTTGCTGAGATAATCCATCCCACCTCACAGGTGTGCCATATCAAGATGCTGATTAGACACCATGATTAGTGCACAGGTGTGCCTTAGACTGTCCACAATAAAAGGCCACTCTGAAAGGTGCAGTTTTGTTTTATTGGGGGGGATACCAGTCAGTATCTGGTGTGACCACCATTTGCCTCATGCAGTGCAACACATCTCCTTCACATAGAGTTGATCAGGTTGTCAGTTGTGGCCTGTGGAATGTTGGTCCACTCCTCTTCAATGGCTGTGCGAAGTTGCTGGATATTGGCAGGAACTGGTACATGCTGTCGTATACGCCGGACCAGAGCATCCCAAACATGCTCAATGGGTGACATGTCCGGTGAGTATGCCGGCCATGCAAGAAATGGGACATTTTCAGCTTCCAAGAATTGTGTACAGATCCTTGCAACATGAGGCCGTGCATTATCCTGCTGCAACATGAGGTGATGTTCTTGGATGTATGGCACAACAATGGGCCTCAGGATCTCGTCATGGTATCTCTGTGCATTCAAAATGCCATCAATAAAATGCACCTGTGTTCTTCGTCCATAACAGACGCCTGCCCATACCATAACCCCACCACCACCATGGGCCACTCGATCCACAACATTGACATCAGAAAACCGCTCACCCACACGACGCCACACACGCTGTCTGCAATCTGCCCTAAACAGTGTGAACCGGGATTCACCCGTGAAAAGAACACCTCTCCAACGTGCCAAACGCCAGCGAATGTGAGCACTTGCCCACTCAAGTCAGTTACAACGACGAACTGGAGTCAGGTCGAGACCTCGATGAGGACGACGAGCATGCAGATGAGCTTCCCTGAGACGGTTTCTGACAGTTTGTGCAGAAATTCTTTGGTTATGCAAACCGATTGTTTCAGCAGCTCTCAGAGTGGCTGGTCTCAGACGATCTTGGAGGTGAGCATGCTGGATGTGGAGGTCCTGGGCTGGTGTGGTTACACGTGGTCTGCGGTTGTGAGGCTGGTTGGATGTACTGCCAAATTCTCTGAAACGCCTTTGGAGACGGCTTATGGTAGAGAAATGAACATTCAATACATGAGCAACAGCTCTGGTTGACATTCCTGCTGTCAGCATGCCAACTGCACGCTCCCTCAAATCTTGCGACATCTGTGGCATTGTGCTGTGTGATAAAACTGCACCTTTCAGAGTGGCCTTTTATTGTGGGCAGTCTAAGGCACACCTGTGCACTAATCATGGTGTCTAATCAGCATCTTGATATGGCACACCTGTGAGGTGGGATGGATTATCTCAGCAAAGGACAAGTGCTCACTATCACAGATTTAGACTGGTTTGTGAACAATATTTTAGGGAAATGGTGATATTGTGTATGTGGAAAAAGTTTTAGATCTTTGAGTTCATCTCATACAAAATGGGAGCAAAACCAAAAGTGTTGCGTTTATATTTTTGTTGAGTGTATCTGGGGGATATTCCATAATGAATATTTTATTTAGCTTTTAATGGCATCTGAAGGAGGAGATGCGTGCGCAGGAGCTTATGACCACGGGCAATGCACTGATGCCCATGATCAGGTTATATAATATATCAGAAACATCTTAGATTTACATAGAAACACCGCGGTGTCTGAGCCTTTTCTGCCATGTTGGATTAGCAGCCACAGAGACTAGCCAGTGACGTCATGGATGGTGCCTCTTTACTCTGACTGGCTAGCCCCGTGTCCTTCCCAGAACACCTTGCACGCATCTGGGGAAGCCCCCACATGATCTATGAGGTCACTGTCAGACTGGACTAGTCTCTACCATCGCTGCCGTAAGTAGTTCACGCCCATCTGTTCTTTTGGAAATTTACCCTTTAGGGGTACTTTTTTTTTCTGGACAACGCAAATTTTGATCATACTGGTAATGTTATATTATGAATCCCCTACTTAAAGGCTAATAAATAAAATTATAGTGGTTCCAAAGAAAATTCTTTTTCTTCTTCTTAAATAATAACTCCTTAAGGGCTACATATGTAAGAAATTCAATTTTAAGAACAGTTTATCTTCAAACTCCACAATATTCTTGCTGAACAAATCCTGAAGTTTCACAGTCACATACAGCTGTGTACACAGTAACACACACATGTTGACTCTCACCTCAGTGTGTAATTAAAAAACAAAACTAAAATTCATCTCAGAGCTACTTCAGCATATGTTCAACAAGAATATTGTGTCTGGAGGAGGTGGTTCTCAAAAACTAAGTGACTGTGCATAAAGGAGACAAGTGAGGGAAGCCACCAAGACAACCCTGAAGGAGGCACAGGCTTCTGGGTCTGTGAATGGAGAACCTGTGCCCAGTGTAACCAGTCACAGCTCTGTGGTAGACAGGAACAGAAGACGTGAAATAGCTACAGAGGGGATCACCACCCTACTGCATGGAGAGAAATTCCATTCTCCGTCAGTCAGTCCTGCCTCGTGGAAATCCAAAGTCAACTGCTATGCTGACTGCTGAGCCACCTGTCTTCTTCAACCTTTAACTACTCCCATGACAGCAAATACGTATCTTCAGCCACATGTTTCTTTTGACCAAGTAATGTGTGATAGTTAAAGGACATGTCACACAGAAGTCATAACGTCCTAGATTTAGGCTGTTAGTGAGCAACTGATGTACACCGGGATTACTTTGTGCACTTCCGTGACCGGTCTCAAAGTATATGGAATTCGCCACAAACAGTTACGGAGACGGCCAAAAACAGAGTACTCCTGAGTAGGGATGCACTGATCCACATTTTTTCATTTCCGATCTGATCCTGATACCTAAATTTGGATATCTGCTGATACTGATACTATTCCAACACAAGAGCTCTGTTTGCTTTAATATTATTATCATTATTGTTGATTTTACATGAGGATATAGTGTATCCCAAG
The DNA here is from genome assembly GCF_902500255.1 of Thalassophryne amazonica. Lineage (NCBI taxonomy): Eukaryota > Metazoa > Chordata > Actinopteri > Batrachoidiformes > Batrachoididae > Thalassophryne > Thalassophryne amazonica. The sequence goes on along the minus strand of NC_047116.1, from coordinate 96,649,318 downwards.
TTATACAGCGTCACGATAAAGTGGGATAGAGGAGGAGTTTCTTAAAAAAAAAAAAAAAAACCTGAAAGTTCAGCTACAATTTGCCAAAAGGTACATCAGAGATGCAATCCTAGATTTGATGTTTTGGTGAAATAATCAAGTACTTTTATTTATTTACTGGTAGTTTATTGTGGCATTTTGGAAATGAAATCCATCAAAATGGTTCATGTACTCATACGCAATTTTTGGGGTGCGCCTATGAAAAAAACTAATCAATCAAATCTTGATTGATGAGAAAGGGTTCATGTTCCTTTATTGACACCCGCAGGTTGATTTGTGTTGCAGTAACAGACAGCATCCAACTTATTAAACAAATAGGACAACACTGACACACACAAAGACCTGACACAGATGTGAAAGTGCTCAGAGCCACATTTGACCACAGCTTGGCAAGCAGCTAAAATGGTACGAAAAATGCTACGATGATTTATTCATCTGAACAGCAGCTGGAACAAAACTGGTCCTGTAGAGCTTTGTTCTGCACTTTAGGTCTATAAACCTGCGACCAAAGGAAAGAAGCTGGAATTCTCCATGTAGAGGGTGTGAATGGTCGATAATAATAGACTTAGTGATCCTCTGTAGCTGCCTGGTGTACAGAGACTCGGGGCCAAGCGGTGGTTCACCACGTCACAATCTGCAACAGTTTGTTTCTCTCGTTCACCGACAAAGCACCATGACACCAAAGAATAACAGAGAACTGATTCAATAAAAGACAGATAAAACAATGTCATGATGGTTTTGTCAATGTAAAAACTTGACAGTTTTCTTAAACAAAATAACTGCTGATGTCCTTTAATGCATACAGCTTATGTAACTGCACAAGTTCTACCTTCTGACCCTTGATGACTGTGGCCTTGGATGTAGAGGTTTTTTTTTTTCTGAAATCCACAATCATATCTTTTGTGCTCAGACAGACTTACAATCATGACTACTTTGATGTTGTGTTGCCCAACTGGTACGTTCAATAACATGCGACATGTCCAATAAATTTAAATGTGCACAAAAACTCAAACACCTATAATGTCGCCAGTCTCGTCCTGCTTGCCGTACACAATACAAAACGGTACATACCAGAGGCCCGGGGTCCTTGCGCTCAGACAGCCTGCAACAGTCCTTGAGCAGGAGAACCTCATCATTCTTCAGGCTGTGGACATGGAGTGATCGGAGCAGCTCACACAGGCCCACTGGCAGAGACGACAGAACCTGAGACCAAGGTCAGAAGAAGAACATTATTCCAGGCTCAACGGACAGAAGGAAAATCATCTCCTGAGACTGACTGTGGTAACACTTTTTTTTTTTTTTTTAATGGTAGGCTTACTTGCTGAGTGACTTCTTCGCCTTCACACTGACTTGGTAAACACACAAAATGAATCTGAAAGAGCACAATGGATGGTCACCACCAAAGTTATTTTTAAAATTATTTTCTGAAAGCCTGTTTATGGAATTTAAGTCAAACCTGGGTTAGTCTTGCTGGGTCGCTGATTTGTGGGTCGAAGCCAACACTGCACAGTTCCTTCTTGTTTCTGAAGATGGTCTTCACCCACTGAGCCCCACTGTCACGTATAGTCTACAAATACACAACGTGGGAGGGTTTTTTTTTTTTTTTTTGAGAAGGAAAACTTCAAAAGCTCCAAAAGATTTCTCTCCCTTGTATTTCTATCTGGCTGCTTAACATCCAACGAATTGTCCTGAATGAAGCTTGAGTACAGATGTTCAAGACTGACCACCAAATAATGTGACACTGACGGTCTGTGCGTTACGTTTAACTGCACACCACATGAACCGGACACTGTAACTACCTACATACTCCAGCTGGAAGCTAACAGTATTTGCTGTGTTGAATTTCTGAGTTATTTTAATAACGTTGGTCACTGATGATAAACATTTAATCCGATTCAGTTGGCGCTAACAGAGTTTACAGTTCACGTGAGCTTTTTGCATTACGTTCCGTTGCTGACTGGTTGTACGTCTTGCCAAATGCAATCACAGATATTCTGCTCTCTGTCAGCTAGTTACACCTCTTGGGAATCAAAACTTAACAGATATGTTCCAGACTAACTCTCACTGAGATGATGTAAGTAAAACTACTCCAGTAACAAAGTTTCATTATTTCTTGTTATCTTTTATGTCATTTGATGTTATGTATAGGACATACGAAAATCAATATTTTGCCCATTTTAAGTGTGTTTGCACAAATGATGCCATATCTTAAACAATCACTGAACAATTACAGAACAGAATTAAAGAAGAATTAGATCTTTTCACAAAATCAGAAAAAAACCCACCTCCTTTCGGACTGTGGCTTTGGTCCTTAGTGGGACCCCTCGAAAACGCGAGCAGGCGTCCATAACACAAACTGCACGTGGCCGGCTAAGTGAGCACTCACCTGCAAACACAGACGTGTTGAAGTCAAACACATAGTGTGACATGACAAACAGGTTCACAAAAACATGGTTTAAACAGACAATTCAGAGAAGTTCTCAACACGACTTCCAAATAAAAAAACTACAGGAAGCTACAAACAGCATTACTATGAAGCTGAGCAAACAATTAAATAAATACAGATGCAGTCTGCATACTGTGACCTTCTATGGCAGTATATGGGAGGGCAACGTTCAGCATTCATAGAGTGAACTCGTGACATCTAGCAAACCAGGTCCTGTAGACAGGAGTTTGTTCAAGACCAGAAAGCAGTGATTCAATTTTAAGAGTGGTTAAGGGTTCATGTCCCCTCAGTTCCTGAAGTAAGGGGCCATTTTGTCCATATGATGGGCCCTTCTCAGATATCAGTGACCCTATGAGAAGCAGAATAAATAAATAAACAAATAAATCTGCACTTTTGAAATTTTTTATCTGTTGTCTGTGCACCAACTTGAGGAAACTGAAGTTCAAGTTAAATATGATAAAACAAATTCATATTTAAGCTTGTATTTCATCTCATTTAATGTTATGCATAAGTCATAAATGTTTAAAAAGAGTAATATATAGTGTTGTATATGAATAACAAAAATAACCTTTATTTAACCAGGTAAAGAGCCCATTGAGACCAAAACCTCTTTTACAAGGGTGACCGGGCCAAGAAAGGCAGTAGCACACATCTTAAAAAGAAGTTCACAGCATCAGGAGGAAGTTAAAAACAAAGTACAAGGATTAAAACAGATAACGCAAACAGCTTAGTCATAGTACATTATAAACAACTGTGCAAAAGAATTCTGTTCGCGGTCTCTTAAAATAGCCCAGACAGTTTCAATTCATATTGGAGGACATTCCAATCAGAGAGAGCAGAAAACCTAAAAGCTTTCTTTTCCGTTTACATACGCACCTGAAGTACACGAAAGCACAACATGAACAAAAAACACAAAAAAGCAGTTTTAACCATATATTACACACACACACAGCATCCGGAAAGCATTTACAGTGCTTCACTTTTCCCACATTTTGTTATGTTACATAACATATTCCAAAATGGAATAAATTCCCCACCCACCCCCCCAAAAAAACACCCCATAATGACAACATGAAAAAGTTTTTGTTTTTTTTTAAGATTTTTACAAAGCCCCTAAGAAATCACATGTACATAAGTATTGGTCTTCAATTAAACAGCTCCAAAACAGAAGCCATACTTGTCGGCACCCCCCATCAGGTCCAGTCATCCAATATAACCACCATCACCTTCTCTGGTCAAGACAGCCCTCTTTCAACAACTGTTACTAACCTTGGTGTGAGGCTGCACCCTCACCTCACATCTGACAGTCACATCAAACATCTGTTTAAGACCTGCTTCTTCCATCTCAGAAACATCTCCAAGCTACGTCCCTCCCTCACCCTCACTGATGCTGAAAACTCATCCATGCCGTTGTCTTCTCTAGGCTTGACTACTGTAACTCCCTGCTCTTTGGGATCTCTGGTTAAAAACTTTCAAAGGCCCAAATACATCCAAAACAGTGCAGCATTACTTCTTAGGAGAAGACGTAAACAGGAACATTTACACTTATTCTCCATAACCTTCACTGGCTTTCCATCACCTACAGAATCCAATTTAAGATTGTTCTCATCACCCACCAATGTGTCCATGGCAATACCCCCGCTCACATCGAAGACGTTCTCACTCCCCACACATTATCCCGTTCCCTCCATTCAAACAACACAAATCTCCTCCGCCCCCCTGGCAAAAAATGTAGCACCATGGAAGACAGGGGCTTCTGTTCAGCTGTCCACACTTACTTCATTTACATCATCCTGGTAGATTTTTATACAGAATGTCTCAGTACATTTTTAATTTCATCCTTCCTTCAGTTATTTGAAGTCTGTCAGTGCCATATGCTGAAAAGCAGCCCCACACCACGATGTTCCACCTTCAGACTTCACTGGTGGTGTGGTGTTTTTGGACTGATGTGCAGTGCCATTTATGGTGTGTATTATGGCATCCAAGGGTTAAATTTTAGGCTGATCTGACCAGACTATATTCTGCCAGTATTTCACAGGCTTGTCTAAATGTTGTGCTGCAAATTTTAGACAAGCTTCAATGTGCTTTTCCTTCAACAATGGAGTCTTGCATGGTGAGCGTGCACACAGGTCATGGTGGTTGAGTGCATTACTTATTGTTTTCTTTGAAACAATTGTACCTGCTCATGCCAGGTCTTTCTGAAATTCTCCACAAGTGGCTCTTGGACAACTCTTCTGATAATACTTCTCACTCCTCTTCCAGTAATTTTGCGAGGAGTGCCTGGTCATAGCCAGTTTGTGGTGAAATTATGTTCTTTACACTTTCAGATTATGGCCCCAACGGTGCTCACTGGAACATTAAGCAGTTTCAAAATCCTTGTGTAACCAGTGCCATCAGTATGTTCTGCAACAATAAGGTTGTGAAGATTTTAAGAGAGCCCTTTGCTTTTACCCATCATGAGATGTTTCTTTTATGACACCTTGGTAATGACAGACCACCTTATAGGCCATCAGTTGGGACTGAAACACCTGATATTAATTTGCACGGACAAGGGGCAGGACTGCTTTCTACTTAGTGACAGATTTCAGCTGGTGTCTTGGTATTCCATGTCTTTTTGCTTCTCCCTTTTTTCCTGTGCCATTTCACATTACACAAAACGTAATTTGTGCATATTCATGGTTTGATTTCTTTTTATGTGAGGATTACTTGGGTTTTTACTGACACCTGGTGAAAATTTCATGTCAATAGCACATTTAGAAATATGTTTACTGAGAAAAATTCTGGTGTTGAATACTTATTTTATATATATATATACATATACATATACATATATACATATACATATATACATATACACATATACACATATACATATATATATATACACTCAACAAAAATATAAACGCAACACTTTTGGTTTTGCTCCCATTTTGTATGAGATTAACTCAAAGATCTAAAACTTTTTCCACATACACAATATCACCATTTCCCTCAAATATTGTTCACAAACCAGTCTAAATCTGTGATAGTGAGCACTTCTCCTTTGCTGAGATAATCCATCCCACCTCACAGGTGTGCCATATCAAGATGCTGATTAGACACCATGATTAGTGCACAGGTGTGCCTTAGACTGCCCACAATAAAAGGCCACTCTGAAAGGTGCAGTTTTGTTTTATTGGGGGGGATACCAGTCAGTATCTGGTGTGACCACAATTTGCCTCATGCCATGCAACACATCTCCTTCACATAGAGTTGATCAGGTTGTCAATTGTGGCCTGTGGAATGTTGGTCCACTCCTCTTCAATGGCTGTGCGAAGTTGCTGGATATTGGCAGGAACTGGTACACGCTGTCGTATACGCCGGTCCAGAGCATCCCAAACATGCTCAATGGGTGACATGTCCGGTGAGTATGCCGGCCATGCAAGAACTGGGACATTTTCAGCTTCAAAGAATTGTGTACAGATCCTTGCAACATGGGGCCGTGCATTATCCTGCTGCAACATGAGGTGATGTTCTTGGATGTATGGCACAACAATGGGCCTCAGGATCTCATCACGGTATCTCTGTGCATTCAAAATGCCATCAATAAAATGCACCTGTGTTCTTCATCCATAACAGATGCCTGCCCATACCATAACCCCACCGCCACCATGGGCCACTCGATCCACAACATTGACATCAGAAAACCGCTCACCCACATGATGCCACACACGCTGTCTGCCATCTGCCCTGAACAGTGTGAACCGGGATTCATCCGTGAAGAGAACACCTCTCCAATGTGCCAAATGCCAGCGAATGTGAGCATTTGCCCACTCAAGTCAGTTATGATGACGAACTGGAGTCAGGTCGATACCCCGATGAGGACGATGAGCATGCAGATGAGCTTCCCTGAGACGGTTTCTGACAGTCTGTGCAGAAATTCTTTGGTTATGCAAACCGATTGTTTCACCAGCTGTCCGAGTCGCTGGTCTCAGACGATCTTGGAGGTGAACATGCTGGATGTGGAGGTCCTGGGCTGGTGTGGTTACACGTGGTCTGCGGTTGTGAGGCTGGTTGGATGTACTGCCAAATTCTCTGAAACGCCTTTGGAGACGGCTTATGGTAGAGAAATGAACATTCAATACACGAGCAACAGCTCTGGTTGACATTCCTGCTGTCAGCATGCCAATTGCACGCTCCCTCAAATCTTGCGACATCTGTGGCATTGTGCTGTGTGATAAAACTGCACCTTTCAGAGTGGCCTTTTATTGTGGGCAGTCTAAGGCACACCTGTGCACTAATCATGGTGTCTAATCAGCATCTTGATATGGCACACCTGTGAGGTGGGATGGATTATCTCAGCAAAGGAGAAGTGCTCACTATCACAGATTTAGACTGGTTTGTGAACAATATTTGAGGGAAATGGTGATATTGTGTATGTGGGAGCAAAACCAAAAGTGTTGCGTTTATATTTTTGTTGAGTGTATATATATATATATATATATATATATATATATATATATATATGAGAGAGCTAGAGAGAGAGAGAGAAAAAGAGAGACACACACACACAGCCTCATTCCAAATGGATGAAATGTATTTTTTTTCCTCAAAATTCTACATACAATACCCCATAATAACAATGTGAAGGGGTTTGTTTTTGTTTGTTTTTTTAGATTTTTGCAAATTTATTAAAAATTAAAAAAAAAAACGTAAGAAATCTCATGTACATTAGTATCAACAGTCTTTGCCATGAAGCTCAAAATTGAGCTCAGGTGCCAACTGTTTCCACTGATCAACCTTGAGAGATTTCTAGAGCTTAACTGGAGTCCACCCGGGGTAAATTCAATTGATCGGACATGATTTGGAAAGACATACACCTCTCTACGTATAAGGTCCCACAGCTGACAGTCAGAGCACAAACCAAGCATGAAGTCAAGGGACTTGCCTATAGACCTCTGAGACAGGATTGTCTTGAGGCACAAATCTGGGGAAGGATACAGAAACATTTCTGCTGCTTTGAAGGTCCCAATGGGCACAGTGACCTCCATAATCAATAAATGGAAGAAGTTCAGATCCACCAGAAATTTTTCTAGAGCTGGCCACCTGTCTAAACTGAGCAATCGGGGGAGAAGGACCTTAGTCAGCGAGGTGACCAAGAACTCAATGGTCTGTCAGGTGACAGGATCGGCTTCTGATACAGACATAATTCATGTATCGGAGAAGAGCCACTGTGAATCCTCTCAACTGCTGTTGTTTGCTCAACTGCTGTTGTTTGCTCTCTGCTGAATTATTGCTGAAAATGTGTGCTAAAAAGTTAGCCACTTCACTGTCCCGAGCCTGTGAAACGCCAGCTCAGCGTGCAGCTGAGGAGCCAAAAAGAAAATCTGTCTGCTGAAAGAGAGAAAATCCTGCGCGAGTGTCGCTGATGATACATTTATTTTACAGTTGAAAGGCTTTGTGTTTCCAAAAAGTTCAAAGTTTGCACAGCACCAAAACAGTGAGAGAGGGGGAGAGAGACAGAGAGCGAGTGAGAGACAGACAGACGACTTCATTTTTAATTTTTACTCTGTCACCCTTGCTTTGACAATGTAAACATGTGTCTCCCATGTCAATAAAGCTCCATTGAAATTGAAAATTGAGGAGAAACAGACAGAGAGGCAGAGTGCTATCTTTTCTCATTAAGTCTATAAAAATAAAGCTCACATTAGCTCATACTAAAAGGCACCAATGAATTTTTTTTTCTTTTTTTCTAGAGTCATACATTTGAATAGACCACTGAGTGAGCAGAACACGGGTCTGTGAGATGTGTTCCTGCAGACACCAAGTCAGCTTTTACCCTCTTTCTTTTCTACACTGGGTGGCTTTTCTCCTCTAAGCCATTCTTTTGTCTGTTATTTGTCATCTGGTTTGTTTGTGGAGATCATACCTTCAAACAGGAGATAGTAGTACTTTTGGAATTGTGGATTTGTAAAACCACAGCAGACTGTAACCATGGAAACTGGCCTACGACTATCAACAGAGTGATTAATCTGTGTTCGTTTTGCACAGAGACACTGTCAGCTGTTCCACTACAGCTCTGTTTCTCTGGCTGCTAGCATGTGCACGCCAAACTAGTCATCAGTTACATGATCTAATCTGCTGGAAGGTGTGCTGGCTTCCTGAAGTGTCTCCAAAAAGCACTTCCCTGATCTTCCATCCATCTCTGCTCCAGTCTTTGGGTCTAAAAACATTTTACACACAGGAAAGTCCAGAACAAGGTCTGACTCGAGGTGTGGGTTTGCTCTGGTTAGTTTGGATTCATACTGCAATGTTGTGGTTGGACTAAAGAACTTCTCATACACAGACATCATCTATAATGTCTGCTGTTTCTCAATACTTGACAGTGATTGGCTTGTAAACGTGCATGCATCTGGTGATGCTTTGCCATCAATTTGGTGTAAAGCAGGGGTGCCCAAGTTCGGTGCTCGAGATCTACCTTCCTGACACTCTTAGTTGTCTCCCTGCTCCAACGCACCTGAAGCCAATGAAAGACTCGTTAGCAGACTTTTAATGAGCCTTTCATTGGATTCAGGTGTGTTGGAGCAGGGAGACAACTAAGAGTGTCAAGAAGGTAGATCTCGAGCACCGCTGGACTGATAGTATTGCACACCGGGCATTTGCCCGCTGGCCTACGGATTTTTTTTTTTTTAACGAAGTAAAGCGAGCTGTGAGCTTTTCATCTGCGTTTTTTTTTTTTTTGTAGCAGCTACGACTCGTCCTCACCTCTTAAAGCACGGTGATAACAGCACACCTGCACTGAGCTTTACAAAGACATTTTTATGCTTTTTTTCCTCCTTTATTTAGAGCTGAGCTGCTCCGTATCTGCACGTTAAAACAGCTGATCCTCCGCGACGCGTCAACAACTAACACTATTTTCCACTCAAATGCACCTAAATTCTCTTTCTGATGACCACATGATGTGAAAACACAATAAAACTTTCTTACCTGTAAATCTGGTCATGTTTTCTGCATAAATAAATGTTATCCATTCTTTGTGCTCAAACGCCAAAGCAGGGGCGAATCCAGATGGAATGGGGGCGTGGGGCAAGGATGTCCCCCCCTCACAACACCCCTAGATTAAAGGTCCAGTTTTTGAAGCCTTTTTTTACTACAACTACTAGTACTACTTAAAATAATAATAATTTCGACATGTAAAATGTTTAGAGAAAATTTAAATGTTAGAAAAATGTTAGAAAGAATTTAATAGTTACATTTATTAGCAATGTAGGTTAGAAATTACAAGTTTTACTGTTACAGTGCTGTCAACAGTTAAATATGAGGTCAAGAAAGAGGTCTTTATTTTACTTTTTATAAAACAAGTATATATTTTCATTGAAGTCAAGAAAGGGTGACTATAAAGTGAGTTTTGGCAAAACAAGTATTGTCATGTTGAGGTGGCAGAGGGTTGTTGTGGGCAACTGGGGAAAGTAACTAAAAAGTAACTAGTAATCTAACTTAGTTACTTTTACAATTGAGTAATCAGTAAAGTAACTAAGTTACTTTTTCAAGGAGTAATCAGTAATTGGATTACTTTTTCAAAGTAACTGTGGCAACACTGGATACCGGTATATAAACCCTCCTATTGGTGCATAAACTGGTAGATCAGCCCTTTAGACATGATTGATTGTGGCCTGGACCAATGAGGTGAGGGGCAGGCTAATTACCCCTCCATCTCGGGCCTCGGTTGGGCTACACAGTGCGCCAGTGCCGGACAGAGCGATAACGAGTGATATGGATGGTGGCAAGAAGAGGAAAGGTGGCGCTGAAAGAGCCAGGGATCAGAAGAGAGTAGCCCTTCAGGCAGATGCTGCAAAATGTCTTAAAATAACAGACATGTTTGCTTCGCGTGGACGCGGAGCATCCACATCTGCGGCAGGCGGCCTCAGCAAGTGGCGGAGAAGAAGTTCAACAGGTGGACAAGGCGGGGACCACTACGGCCATGACGGTAAGCGAAGGTTAACTTCAGCTATTAATTGATGAACAGCAACCTAACTTGTTCATAAATCAGACATCTGCGTGTGAGAGAGACATTCTGATCTTCTGGGCCGAAGTAAAGTGCTGTCTAACTGGGTCATTCAGATATGAATTAAGGTTGGATATAATTTTCGTTCGTGCTAACTCTGCCAGTCACGTAACCTAGCCTAGCAATGTAACCTGTGCAAATGGTGTGCATGGCTAGCTACCATGCTGCTGCCGCCAGGATGTTTCTTTATTCTATTTGTGTGCCGGTCGTGCGTCGGTCATACGAAGTATGCTGTTTTACACAGTCTGCGGTGCGGTGGCGTGGTATAACGGCGTCCCTGTCTAAAATGTATTTTCCCAAGTCCTGGCATAATTTCACATACCTAAAATTTTACTTTAAATTGAGAGTCATTCTCTAAGTTGATTAGCAACACAAATTGGTAATAAAAGAAATCCTTGATGTTACTTGTAGCTTGTAGTGAGATAGACAACTATCTCCATCTTGTGGCCTTTTTGTGTATTGCAGTTTCAAAAGTTCAACCTTTGTATCCAGTCATTTCTTCCTTTATATAATGAATTGTATCACACAAGTAATTATATATTATTTATAGTATAGCCTACAGTCTTTCTATAACAAATGTTTTTATATAATTTCTATTTCTAAATTTAAGTAACAAGGCTGAATGAAATGACGGCTTATTATGTCTAAAAAGTAATGTGACCTACTGTCAATAGATCGTACTTTTGATAAGCCTATGATAACTGTATTTCGGGAGAACTTTTCATAATGCTTCTTATAGTGTTAAAATGTATGCGTCTCTTGGTGCACATTGATCGGTTAAGGGACAAAAAAAAAAAAAAAAAAAAAAAACTGTCACAGCACTAGAGAAGCTTGAATCTTCGACTGGACTGGGTTGCTTGATGCAAGGACGTTTCGCTTCAAATCACAGAAGCTTCCTCAGCTAAAATTCTTTCTCTGGTGGTCTGACTTCTGTCTTGACTCTTGTAGAGAAGAATAATCAAGAAGTCCCAAAAGCTGGAGTTTTAAACCTAACCTATTGTGCTGTAGTTAGCACCCTGGGTGCTAACTACAGCACAATAGGTGCTAATTAGAGCTATTGTTTAGTCACTAGCCTATAGCAGTCTGCCTCTCGGTAGGAGGGGTCTGGTTAGGTTTAAAACTCCAGCTTTTGTGACTTCTTGATTATTCTTCTCTACAAGAGTCAAGACAGAAGTCAGACCACCAGAGCAAGAATTTTAGCTGAGGAAGCTTCTGTGATTTGAAGCGAAACGTACTCGCATCAAGCAACCCAGTCCAGTCGAAGATTCAGGCTCCTCTACTATGGAAACCACCTGGACAACTGAGAGCCTACACAGAAACTGTCACAGCAGGCTTAATTTTTTTTCCCCTTCGATACCTGATGGTGGCCTGGTCTTGGTTAAAAATGCCCGGCCTGAAAAATTTCCCCAGTCCAGCCCTGATCTCGAGGACCAAACTTGGGCACCCCTGGTGTGAAGTAATGGAGAAAAATTAATGAACAGGTTGTGTCGGTCATGTGAAGGCACTTACTGTCAAAAGGGGAATATTTTCAACTTTTACCACCTGCTGCAGCAACACACAAAAAAAGAAATGTTTATGTTTAGTGACTCCCTACACATAAAAGGTTACAATCAGGTAAATTAAATTATTATCGGTTTCCTCTTCTACTTTAAATTTGTCCCTTCATGTAATTTGTCCAAACATCCGTAGCATCCAAAAACTGTTTTGACACTGCCAATGCACCAGACCATGGTTCAGGTTGATCAGGACCGACCACCTGTTTTGGTCAAACCAAATTTTGTTTTTTCGGCCCGGCCTATGGTACAAGGCAGCTTTCACACCTGTTATTTTAGTTCAGACTAAACTGAAAAGGTCCAAACCAAACAAGGTATGTGTGAAAGCACCCCAAGTGTTGGCTGCACACTGAGCTGTCATGAAATAGTTCAACATTCTTTAAAAGTTGATTTTGCAAATTATGGTTTCAAAGAAAAACTGGAGTCGACAGCACTTCTGCAGCAGTGCTGCTATAGCTTGGATGAGAGCTGTTAAACATTTAAAAGTTTGGAGCAGCTAAATATGCTGCAGACAGATGACTGTTTTCAGTCTGACACCTTTCTGAAGGTTCTAGCACCTTTGCAATGGCGCTCTCTACTGGATAGTAACAGCATGTTTAGTCACTGCATTCTTCCTGCTCTGACTCCCCTCAAAAACACACAGTGAGCAAAAGCAAAGTTCCATTTAAAAAGTAACAACCTTGAAACCACTGTCTTCCTACGTGAAAAGAAGTTTTCTTAGGTTGTTGGGCCTTAATGTCTGGCTAACATCAATAGGTTTTTATAACAAAGAATGACAAATATCATCCCACTGATAAACTTTATATCCAATAAACAATGCAAAAATCATTGCTCTTCCTTCGAGACTTAAATGGTTTCACACGTTAAGCATTATTAAAGTTTACAATTCTGTCTGTAGGAACCAAGCAGTAAACTTCAACGGCCTCAGACAAAGCCCTACTCGGAGAAGAAACAGTTGCAGTTCCTTGACTGGTCATTTGAGGGCAGCTCCAAAACTGAGCACACTTTAGAGCAGAAATACGTAAATATGTTTACAGCCTGGCACAAAAACGGTTTTGGTCTTGATGTATGGTTTCCTACGCCATGGCAACTGTATGGGGGTGAAGTTTTTTTTTTTTTTTTTTTTTATAACTTCTTAATTTAACGTGTTAAGCCATAAAATTCTTCATAATTGGGCTGCCGGATGCGGCCGTAGACTGCATATACGAGGTCTGTGAGAAAAGTATCCAACCTTTTTATTTTTTTCAAAAACCATATGGATTTGAACCACGTGTGATTGCATCAGCCAAGCTTGAACCTTCGTGAGCATGCGTGAGTTTTTTCACGCCTGTCGGTTGCGTCATTCGCCTGTGAGCAGGCTTTGTGTGAGCAGTAGTCCACCCCTCTCATCTATTTTTTATTGCAAATAAATGTCTGAACGATTTGGAGCTTTGCTGCATCAATTTTTTTCCAGAAACTGTGAGAGACCTCCAGGTGGACACCATTCGGAAAATTAATATGGCTTTCAGGGACGATTTTATGGGGATTACACAGATTAAGGAGTGATCGAGACGGTTTAAAGACCACCCACAACTGCTGAGAGCACGCCGCGCTCCGAGCGACTGGCTCCAACCCCGCTGGAACAACCAGATCATTTCCAATTTGAAGGCTTTGTTGATCCGGGATGTCGTCTGACTTCCACAAAAAGGCAGAAGGCGTGGACATCAGCACTTTTTCGGCACATTCCACTGTTACAGGAGTTTTTTTCATGGAAAGAAAAGCGGAGGGATGCGCCACGGAGCCGTTCATTACGCGGCACAAAACCACCTCCATGTTGGTCTCACAGGACGGCTTTCAGGTGGATTTCAGACGGCTGTCGGTGGCTTTTCAGTCGTGTGAGTATCCGAGAAATTGAGCATGAGCTGGACATGCCCCAACATGTTCTGTGAGGCTTCATCACGGCGTTGCTTTGCGCCATGCGGCTCCACCGCAACGCGCGGAACTCCACTCCTCTTTCCATGACAAAAACTCCTGTAACAGTGGAATGTGCCGTTCATTTCTAAACTGGACGCTGTCTTGATCCGATATGTCGTCTGACTAGCACAGGAATTGTGAAAAGACGTGGACATCAGCACTTTTTCGGCACACTGAGACAGACGTGCGGAGGAATTCCGCGCAGCGCGCTCTCAGCAGTTGTGGGCGGTCTTTAAACCGTCTGGATCACTCCTTAATCTGTGTAATCCCCATAAAATCGTCCCTGAAAGCCATATTAATTTTTCGAATGGTGTCCACCTGGAGGTCTCTCACAGTTTCTGGAAAAAAAATTGATGCAGCAAAGCTCCAAATCGTTCAGACATTTATTCGCAATAAAAAAACAACAAGAGGGGTGGACCAGTGCTCACGCAAAGCCTGCTCACAGGCGAATGACGCAACTGACAGGCGTGAAAAAACTCACGCATGCGCACGAAGGTTCAAGCTTGGCTGATGCAATCACACGAGATTCAAATCCATATAGTTTTTGAAAAAAATAAAAAGGTCGGATACTTTTCTCACAGACCTCGTATACTGGATAGAGTCTGCCTGACACTGTCCATTGGTATTCTACAGAGACCCAAAACAGCTGAAATGACCCCCTTGTTTGGCCATGTTGAGAGTCCCGCCCACACTGATTCATGGTGAACTCGTTAATACATAACAGGGTGAAACGTGGGTGGCTCCGTGTGTGACGAATAAAGCCTCAACACCCCCTCTCTTCGACTCCGAAGCAACAGCTAACATGCTAACTTCAGCTCGGGTGTTTATTAAATCATATTTTTGGGGAGTGTGAGTTGGTTCTCCTAGCGGTTTGTGTGAATAGTAAAAGTTATGAGCCGTGTATTTCCTCAGTAATCGCGCATGAAGTGGACCTACTAACAGCTGCTAAAAGTGATAGTTAGCATAAACATTAAATAAGATAAGAGTTTCACTCAGCATGAATTTTTTTCAGAGCCATCTTAGATGATCCGTCAAGATGTTTCACCACAAGACAGATTATTCAAGGTGTTTGTAATAACATATTCCAAAAAGACACAAAAACACCACCACAACAGCAAGTGACATCATTACAGTTGGAGGCAGAGTCACTGGACCCAGCTGCTGTCCCTCAAAGCAATGCCCATAATTATACAGAATTCTATTAATTAAAACATCATAAACTAAGAAGTTTGAAAAAAATTTCACCCCCATACAGTTGTCATGGAGGAGGAAAGTATCTCTAGAGAACAAAACCATTTTTTGTACCAGGATGTAAACATGTTTATTTCTGCTCTACAGTTGAACATTTTAACATAGGCTTCTACAGGAATGTGCTCTGGTTTGGAGCCAGCCTCAAGTGGCCAATCAAAGAACTGCACTTTGAGGTTGGGGTCCAAATAGGAGCTTGAGTGTTGCCACTTAGACGCGGCTGCTGGCTGTTGTGTGCGTGTGTGTGTTGGAGCATTTTATTATAAACACGTGGAATAATCTGTTTTGTTATTGTAGTGAAACATCCTAACGGATCCCTCCAGGAGGTCTCTGCACTGAGCCGCCCATGCTCCACCCCTTTATGCATTAATGAGTTCATTGTGAAGTAGCCAGAATCACTGCTGCCGACATGGCGACACACAGATATGGGCTTCATATCGTCTGTTCAGGGTTACCTACAGGTGATGTCACACAGTGCTTGTCCAGTATTTCTACAGTCTATGGCAGGACCATAGGACCCCCCCCCCCCCCCCCCCCCACACACACACACCCCCGGCGGTAGTGTTCACAGGTATCACAGGTTAGACCCGTCACACATAGCATGAATGGGGCCGAATGCCGAATCGTCCCACATCTGAAAAGTGTTGAGGTGTAGTCTGAAAAAGTTAGACAGCAGTCAACATGGGCGGGCCCATTCACGCAGCTGCCTCAAATGTTTTGCACATGTGCAAAACACTCGTGGCGCAGTCCAGGTGGGACTCCCATGGAACGGCAGTGTATGTGCAATCTGAGCGCAATCCCACAGCAATCTACATATTCATATGGTGTCATAACAGCATTCGGAACAATCTGATCACAGTCGAGGGGGAACCCGGAAATGGATCGGGCACGCCAAATCCTGCCGGCATGTTGTGCTTCAGGACTGGCATTGAGGCAATATGGCTAAACCTGAAACTAATTAGTCGAGGAGTTTGGGGGCCGCCTAGGTCCCCAATGGGGTCCAGGGGCAAAGCCCCAGCCTGGGGGCTGCGATTTTAGGCCTTTTCAAACCTGTTTGGAAAGCTCTCAGAAACACCCAATGTTTAAATGACCCAATGACTAAAGTGTAATATGTGATCTTTAATAAGCTATTTTCATGAAAAAAAGACACAAATGTGCAGTTTACTGCATTTAATTTTTTTCTCAGATGTGGTTTGACTGAAACAAAGTGTCATTAAACTTAAATAAAACAGGGATGAAATGGAGTCACTAGGTGTTCACAGGAAACAGTTATTTCTATATCTATTTATTTAAATTTATTGTTAGTTGGTTTTACCTTTTCTGTTGTGTTTTGTTTTATCAGGTTCTTTGTTTGTTTCTCTAAAATTGTGTTGTAGCAATATTAGTTATTATTACTATTATTATTATTATTATTAATATATAAATAAAAATAAATAAAAAAAATTACAATCCGTAATACATTTGACTCTTTTACAGCAACAAATGCTAAGCCATTAATTATTTATTATACAGAAAACAAATGCACACAGACTGTGCTGAGATGTGAACAGCTTAATGCTAACTTTAACATTGAAAACGCCATAGACATGCTAACACGTTAGCACCGGTCCCGTTTTTAAGTTATAAAATATATCTAAATAAAATTATCTTCACAGACGATTCCTTCACGCGTGCACGCATGTGAAAAAAAACAAAAACAAAAAAAAAAAACACACCAGCTGCTGCTGCACTTCCTCGCTTTCTCCCCCTCAAACTCTGTCATAATTGTGTTATAAAACAGTCACCATTTGTTTTATTACACATCTGTGTAATTAATAAAATTATCTTCACAGACGATTCGTTCGAGCGCGTACGCAAACAAAAAAATAATTAAAAAAAAACACCGGCTGCTGCTGCACTTCCTCGCTTTTAACCCCTCAAACTCTGTCATAATTGTATTAAATAAAAGACAAAAGGGACATAAGTCCTGCTCACAGGCTGATTGCCAGAGACAGGACATGTCCACGTCAAGTATAAACTCCAGACAGACATCTCCATGTCACTACATATCCACAAAGTGTCCTTCCATAGGAATTACATGGCAAGATGTCGCCTCCGCTGCATATATCCAGATCCAAAAGCCGGAAAAATACCAGGCCTGGTGCTTGTGCCACATATGTGCACCTCCACCGGATCCCATTCAGGGAGAGCAAAGAAAATACTGATATGCAACATGTATGTGGCACACATCCATCATGTGAAGTGGACATTGCACAATCAAACCAAAAGCACCGTCTCTCACCGCGAGTCAATGCGTCATTGTGTGCGTCAGAGGCTCGGTGTGACGCCCGCAACACAGTTGAATGGGATGTCACCCCTGTAATACACATATTATGACATGTTTACCATCGAACTCTGTTGGAAGAATGATGGTGGAACTGTGTCACCAGCCCATGAAATCATAAATAAACATGTAAACTCACCTCCGGTACAGTCCCGGTACAGCGTGTCACAGCACTAGGTGGACACCGGCCAGGCGCTGCAGCCTGTGGTGAAGTCCCTCTCTTGCCTCAGCTGTGCTGTGTGCTGAGGCTCACAAATGCCTCGTCCACAACAGCATAAATATATTCTGTGTCAGGCGCTGTCCCGCAGCGCAGCACAAACCGATGATCCCACCGGACAGCACGGTGCACAGCCCTTCCGTACACTCCTTGTGCACAACACATCACCCTCGCTGTGCTGTGTCCGTGAGCACAGTGTTAACAGTCCATCATAGAGCTGAGGTGGAGGCTGTGGGTTCCTACAAGCACAACAAACTGGACTGGACAACCAACACCAACCACCTGTACAGGAAGGGACAGAGCAGGCTGGACTTCCTGAGGAGGCTGCAATCATTTAACATCTGCAGGAAACTCCTATGAATGTTCTACCAGTCCGTAGTAGCCACCGTCCTCTTTTAAACTTTGGTGTGCTCGGGGAGCGCAGCATATCCAAGAAGGACACATCCAGGCTGGACAAACTGACCAGGTGGCCTGAAGCTGGGCTCTCTGGTGATGCTGGCAGAGAACACTGGACAAACTGCTGGACATTATGGACGATGCCAGTCACCAGCAACCAGAGGAGCCTCTTCAGCCACAGACTGCTCCTTCCCAAGAGCAGGATCAACAGACTGAGAAACTCCTTTGTCCCTCAGACCATCAGCCTGTACAACTCCTCACTCAGAGGGAGGAGGAGTAAAAGGAAGAGAGAGGACAGGAAGGAGAGGAACAGTAGTAGACAGTAAACCAATAGTGATCAGTATGTCTTGTACTTATATTTGTCTATTTTTTTTACTTTCACTTTTGATGCTGTGTGGTTCTTATGCTGTGTGCTGCTGTCCAGTGCTGCTGGAACCTCAATTTCCCTGAGGGTGTCTTCCCAAGGAATCAAAAAAGTTCTGTCTAATCTAATGTGTGAGACACACATGTCCATCCTGGCGGCGCAATGTCTTGCTCAGAGGTCAATGCACGTGAGGGAGCAAGTGGATGAGTGAATCAGTGAGTGAGTGAGTGAGTGACAGCACTCGGTGCATCCGTCTGGCAGTGTTTTTGTCCCCCTTCTGGCTGATTCTGCTTGATTCCTGTTCATTCTTGTTATGTGTGATGGGGGTCTTACAATTTGCACACTGCCTGCAAGATAAAACTGTCAGTTTTATCTGTGGATTGTCCATTCGATCCCGTCACTGGTTTTGGGGGGAAGGAGTCTTTTTACTGCTGAGTGTACAATTGTTGTGGGTGTCCGGTGGTGCTTTGTTGTACATGTGTTTTGGACATCCTGCTGCCCACTAAATTTCCTTTTTAAGGATAATAAAGTGAAACTTGATTAGAGTTGAGAGGGAAGAGGCCGCTGAGCCCCTTTAGATTCGAACCACCAGCAGAAAACCGAGTTCTCTGCTGCCTTTTAACGCTTTCATACAGGCCAAAGCTGTTCCCTGCTTGTGGCCCAGTCACACAGCACTTAATGAAGGGCAACGAAGCCCTGACAAAACAAGAAATCTGGACTTTCGTTGACTTTCATTGGCATTGTTTAACCTTCGCGCAGCTTCGTTCCTGCAGCTGGTGGTTCGTCAGGATTTTTACACTGTTGAAAAATTTGAACGAAGTGCAACGAAAACCTCAATTCGTCCATTTTTCCTTTTGCTGTCATTCTTGACGTTTTTTAATCGTTTGTTTAGTTTTTGTAACGTTACTGTTTAGTTTGACTTCATTCGACCAGCTGAATGTTTTCACACAGTGCAGAAGCCAGTTTGTGAGCGCTGCTGCTGCTGCGTTCATGTACCGTGGGAAAGTACAGGGCAAACTCAGTCTGTTTGCTTGGATTTTTTTTTATCTGGGTGGGGGGTCAGCTTCAATGGGCTCAGGCACCTTATATAGGCCACAATTAATCTTGTGTGGATACAATTAATTATTTTGCCACAAGCAACTGCTGAATTTGAAACAACAAAAAAGTTGTGTAATTTCCAATGGTACTTGAATGCAGCATTAGCAGCAGCAGCAGCAGCTCCTGCGTGCGCTCATTATTTTTTTTATTAAATATAACTATATGAATGTAGGAATGACAATCCAGCCCTTCTGTACATGTGGCAACAGGTAGATGATTCAGATGATTAAATAAAGAGCTGTTCTGGAAAGAAGAATTCACGTTGTGGATCAGCTGCAGCTGGTGGAAATAACCGCACGTGAGTCAATGCACATTCACACAGACTGATCAATTTACTGCTCTGATATATTCAAGCATCTTTACACTTATATTTATTCCAACTTTTGACAGTTTTCTGTTATAAATCAATATATATGGCTTAGTAACATAATACAGTGATACAGCAGTGACCACAGCACACCAGAGGTTTTTTTTGTTGTTGTTTGTGTTTTTTTTTTTAATTGGAGCAAGACGGTGCGCACAGCGTGTCGTCAGACAGTGAGGCTTCTGATGACGAAGGAGATGATCCCTCTTTTGTTCTGGACGAGGAACCAGAGCAGGTGGTCCACCGACGTGCACACAGATCTCCACGGCTTCTGTCTGCAGTTTCTCCAGGACTCAGGCACTATTAGTTCCATCCCAGTGCCGAGTCCTGGAACTCAGAGATGCAGGCACACACTGCTCCAGCTGTGGCTCCAGGCGCGTTTCATTTGAAGCGTCGATAACGTTAGCTTCGGTTTTGTTAAGTTCCTCTTTCGTCTCTTTTGTGCTCTTGCTTCGCAGGCTGTTCGGTGATAAAGCTCTTTCATCCACCTTTTGTCAACGAATTGTGACTTGTTTTACTTTTTCCCTTCTTCCCTCGTGTGAGTGGGCCATTAGGTTCTTAAAAAATTTGTGCAAAGTGTCTTCTAAAACTGAAAACGCTGTTTTTGGAACCTGATAACACCTCTGGAGTGATTTACAAGACATTTCACAGATGTTACAGTGCATGCTAACTTCCGCTCGTCAAACGTGTAAATATAACATGTTTCTTTACAAGATGTTTCATCAGTGTTATACGATGTAGGCACACAAAATTTTCTGCACACATCAGTGAGATCCTGCTGGTTATACTACAGCACTCAGTTTGGAAAAATATGAAAAAAATGAATTTTTGTGATTTTTTTTAATCATTAAAATAACTCATAAAATGAGCAATTTTCAGAAATAAGCACATTTACAGCCATCAATCAATTTTTTTGAACATTTTATTCCAAAAATCTGTGATAATAGGGCTTGTATTGTGGTGAAATATCCTAACAGATCATCTAAGACATCCGTGCTGCAGTATTTGCGGGCTTGTAGCAGGGGAACATGTACAGATCCTGGACACCACAGGGTAAAATGTGATATAATATCTGGAGTAGGGCTGCAACAAACGATTATTTGGATCATCGATGAATCTGACGGGGTTTCGACAAGATTAATCGATTAATCGGATTAGCTGTGAATTTTTTTAAAAACGTGCAAGAGAAACAATTTTTCTCTCCTTCCATCACTTTATTTAACAACAGAACATTATTTGAAAACTTAAAATACTTGAAAATCAACAAATTATCAAATGTCCCTTGGCTGTTGAGATATAAAATAAAGAATAAAACAGTTTATAATAAAGAACAAAAATAATTTCAAATGACATTGCTTTATCAAAGTGCTGAGTTGCCATAAAACAACACAAACATATAAATGTTATAAAATATATGGTGAAAAAACAGGCATTTTTGTTACTGCAAATGAGCAATTAGCATAACCAGTTAACCATAAAACCTAAATCAAAAACTGTAGCCGACTCATTATATGTGCAACATTCTCTGTATAACTTGTAAACTATGTGGTCATTTCACAATGACACATGTGACTCATGTCTCTTTCTCTAAAATTGTATTGCAGCATTATTAGTTGTTATTACTATTATTATTGGTGCTGTTATTATTAATATAGAAATAAAAATAAATTAAAAATTATATTTTGTAATTTGACTCTTTTATGACAACAAATGCTTAGCCATTAATTATTATACAGAAAACAAATGCACAAACATGCTGAAATGCCAGCAGCTTAATGCTAACTTTAACACTGAAAACACCATAGACATGCTAATGTGTTAGCATCTGCATTAGCATAAAATACATCTATCAACTGTTTCAGAAGACCATAACAGGTCAGTTTAACATAAAAAGGTAAATATTCCTCACAGACATATGCTCTTTAGGGTTTTTGTGGGGAAAAATTAAGATAAAGTGAAATAAAACAAATGAAACCAACGAAGCAGCAGCTCGAAGCACTCCTTCATTGGTTCAAGATTCAAAGCAAAGCAAAAGTTGATTATATGGAAGAAATGAAACATTTGCGGTAAAACAGTTATTTAGCAACTAATCGATGGCTAAATTAGTTGACAACTATTTTAATAATCAATTTTAATCGATTAACTTGATTAGTTGTTTCAGCTCTAATCTGGAATACAACTTTTTTGTTGCTCAATTCAAGAAAAAATATAACAATGTAATACCCTCTAATTTAAGGATCCTTGCATACACCACAGAGTTTTTTTCTTGTTTCTACCATTAAATGTCATGGAAATGCTGCCTCACCTGTATTTGTATTTTAAGAAATCTCCAGACATGTCTCCCCAGGAGATAATTACTCTAATGCTCAAAGTCTCGTGAAGCCATGGTACGCATTTTCAACACCTTACCGAAATTAGTTTTAATGCACTTCCATCAACAGCCAGTAATTCTATGTATTGCTGTGCTCCAGCCCAAGCCTCCTCCTTTTCAGTGGTGCACTGAAAACCTGAAACCTCTCTCATGGAGGAACTGCTTGAAGTCTCTCTCATTTCCACTTACAAACATATGCATACGTTTCTGCCGTGCTACATCATGAGTGTGTTGATGTGCTTCAACCGCTGATATTACCCAACAGCCACTGCGCTCACTAAACTCAAAAGGGATCAACTACACTGTAGTTAAGAAGGATCCTGGAAATATAAGCTTCTATTCTAAGACTTTTATTGTGAACTAGCAAAACCAAAAATATGTTTCCTTTGTGTTGTTTTTGACTGTAAAAGGAGCTCCATGCTGCACTTCAGATTTCATCTTAGATCACTAGTCAGAACTGTGCTGAAAACGAGGAATGAAAAGGATGCCATTTACCAAAAAACTGCATTGTTTACGATGCAGTCAAGCATTGCTGGGACCCCAGTTAACCAGATCATTCATAGACACGGACCATTCATAGACAAAAAAAAGACCATTCATAGACATTTACTGACTGAAGTCAAGTTATACTTACATCACATTTGTGTAGGCTTGTGGTCAGGTCAGAAAGGTAATGTCCTCACTTTAAAGATTACACTTTAAAGAGTACTGAATTTATTGAATTTATTTTGGCACACATGGATCCAGGCAATTAAAACATTCAAGGAAAGAAAAAAAGAGAAATTTGTCCAACAAAAAAAAGAGAAAATAGTCCAACAGCGCACCCATGCGGCCGAAAGGGGTTAGGCAGAAGCAAAGCGTTCAGATGCCTACCCCATTAACCAAAGAAATAAAAATTGTACATATGTATACAAAAAAAAAAAAATACATCCATCCAGTTAAATCCAGTCCAAAAGGAGTGGGGAAGCAAAAAACCCATTTATTCCCACTCCCTATTTCAACCGCTCAATCACTGCAACTCATAGGACACAATCCCAATGTTACCGAACAAACTACATTCACAATTCAGCAACTCATAGAGCAAAAACTCATTTTTCTTCATCAGTCACATATCTAGAGAACATCATGTCTTTATACTGATATTTAAACTGAATAATATTTGGACATCGCTTGAGTTCCTCCATCAGTTTATTCCATATTTTAGGGCCACAAATGGAGACACAGAAACCCTTCCTGGTCATCCGAGCCCCTGCAATTTTAAAATAATACAAGCCCCTCAGATTATATTTCCCCCTCTCTATGAAAAATTCTTGAATTCTAAAGGGTAGTTGCTTATTTTTCACTTTATACATTAATTGAATAGACTTAAACGCAATCATATCATGGAGTTTTAATATTTTAGATTTAATGAACAATGGGTTGGTGTGATTCCAATAATTTGCATTATGATTTGTTCTTAATCCTCTTTTTTGGAGAATGAATAATGGTTGCAATGTAGTTTTATAACTGTTGCCCCAAACTTTAGCACAGTAAGTCAGATAGGGTACAACCAATGAACAATACAGAGTATGTACTGCTCTGCAATCAAGAAAATGCTTTGCTTTATTTAACACTGCAATACTTTTTGATACTTTCTTTTGAATATGTTGAATATGAGCTTTCCAATTAATTCTTTCATCAATAATGACACCTAAAAACTGATTCTCTTTGACCCTTTCTATGTTTACCCTTTAACTGAATTTGTATGTCTTTTATATAATTTCCAAATAACATTATTTCAGTTTTAGACAAATTTAGTGATAATTTATTCATATCAAACCATCTCTTTAACTTTATCATTTCAATTTCTAAATCAGATAATAATTGTTAAAATTTTCTCCTGAACAAAACAGGTTTGTATTGTCTGCAAAGAGAACTGCTTTAAACAGATCTGAAACTTTGCATAAATCATTGATGTATAAAATAAATAACTTTGGTCCCAACACAGAACCCTGGGGAACCCCACAAACGATGTCCAGATATGAAGAACAGCAGTCCCAGAGTTTAACAAACTGCTTCCGATTTTGTAAGTAACTTTTAATCCAGTTCAGAGCCACCCCTCTGATTCCGTACAGTTCCATCTTCTGAAATAATATGTTGTGATCTATTGTATCAAAAGCCTCCCTTAGGTCAATGAATAAACCTACTACTATTTCCCTTTGATCCATATGTTTATTGATCTCTTCTACTGAATCGAGCAACACCAGCGCAGTGGATCTTTTCGCTCTATTGACTTTCATCAAGCATGTTGTGTTGTTCTATAAATTTATCCAATCTGTTGTTATAAAGTTTTCCTGTATCTTCAAAAATTGTGACAATAGAGACACAGGCCTGTAATTAGTAAAAAGATGCTTGCTACCAGATTTAAATAAAGGTATCACTTTTGCCACTTTCATACAATTAGGAACAATTCCAGTTTGAAATGATTTATTGAAAATATGTGCTAATGGTCTTGCAATTTCAGTAATTATTTGCTTTACTAAAGACATATGTACCTCATTATAGTCTGTTGACTTTTTACTTTTAATTAATTAATTGATTAATGTTTACAAAGTTTGCAAAATACCTGTCAGTCTAGGCTATATCAGAATATTCTATTACTGTTAATCCCAAAATGAATATTAAAATACGATGAACCATTTGTCGTGTATTATAGCTACATGTAAGATGTTTGCCTCATCAGCACCAACAGGCAGTAGCGATTGATGCAGCGTCTACACTTTATAATGTCTATGGTCAACTCATAATACTGATAGATCACACGTGTGTTAAAGGAAGTGTCACATATACCACACAAACATACACACACACATTATATATATATATATATATATATATATATATGCCATAAACCAGTCCACACCTGTGACAGTGCTGTGTTTGAATAAATAATGAATGGTCCTTGGTATGTCTATGAATAGTATTTTTTTTTTTTTTTTTTTTTGGTCTATGAATGGTCCGTAAACCGGGACAAGTTCATGTTGGCAGGTATATCGGTGTAGTAATTATTTTACTCCGTGATATCGGTATCGCCTCCACGCGCGCGCACACACACACACACACACAGGTCAGGTTCTAATTGTTTGGGACAGCATCATCAGCAGTCACAGGACAAAAAGGGTCCACAAGAACAAAAAGTGGCTTCACACACAATGAAGCAGCTAAATCACACCAACAAAAACACATCGAAGAACCTGATCAGATTTGGGAAGTAAAAATAGCCACAATGCCCCGCCTGCTCCTCAGGCAAACCCAGAGTGGGCCAGAAAAGATTCTGACATGTTCTTAAAACCTGACCATGTAGATTTCGGGGCTGTGGGTCGGAACTGGCCTGAACAGGCCGATCTGGTCCCAGGATGAGCCCAGAACACTCAGGCTCCAAGACAGACGGCTAACCACAGCTAAACGAACCCACAAGAGGAGGACAAACATGTCCCAGCTAGCGGACAGGCTGTCCATCAGTACCGGGGACTCGCTCGGCGGTGTCACCTGCGTTAGCTAGTTTAGCCACCGAGCTAACGTCAGCGACAAAACAAACGAAACTTCATCCTAATCCCAATCCTAATCCACTCACCCGTGCTTCTGATTTAACCAACGACCTCTGGTCACCGCCCAGTGTCCGGCAGAACCGACGGCTGGTTCTACTGCGGGAGTCCGAAAGGTCAGTTCGTCACCAGACAGCCGGCTCAACCGCAGCTTCGAAGCTTGTGTCGTGTAAAGAAGAGGAGAGCTCCGCTTCGAACCTTGTGTCATTTTGCGGCAGTGATGTCATTGATCTCGTTTGAAGCATCGTTTCAGGGGTGCACTGCCCCGCCCCCGAACCAGAACCAGAACCAGAAGTGAACCAGCACCGCTTCAGCTTCATATACGGTTAACGTTTCTGATATTAACAGCAGAACCATGAAAGTAAATCCCCTCATTAAAAACGAAAAACATGATCACCTGTCAGTGACGTTTACTGTCCAAAACCAGTCACAGTCAAGTAAAAACCACGCCAGCACCCAGTAATGACATGTTCATGATCAGACTAATTAAAGGAGCTGCATGGACAGTCAGGCTCATAAGTATTTGGACAGTCAAAGACTCTATCCACTGTAAAGACCACCTGTGTCCACACGGTTCAAATCCACTTAATGCACATCTAAAACCGACCTGCAGTCTGCACTTGTGAACGGTTTGTTGGTGAAACTGTTCTCACTGGACATCTCTGTCTTTGTCCATTCAGTATTATGGACTTCTGACAGTTCACCTTTAGTCAGATTGATTTCAACACACTGTATTTTTTTGCTGTCATGTTATTGAGGCGCTGCATGATGTTTAGATAGATAGATAGATGATAGATGGATACTTTATTGATCCCAGAGGGAAATTCAAAGCATCCAGCAGCTTACACATTAGACAAGACACACACATTGCACCAGATACACAAAATAGGGTTAAGTAACTAAAAGAAAAATGGACTAATCAATAAAAGCTACTAACTAAAAATAAAATAAATTTGTGTGCAAGTGCAGCATCCAGTCTCAGAGAATATGACGGAGGAGTAAATGTAGTAGTGCAGTAGTGAGGACGTAGCACAGGTGTAAACAGTACGCAATGTGAACAGTGTTGGTAGTGCAAAAGAAAGCAATAAAAGGTCAAACAGATGTGTCACAGGATTATTTCTTACTGAGATGGGAAGAGTTGAACAGTCTGATGGCCTGAGGGACAAAAGACTTCCTGAATCTGTCCGTGTGGCAGGACTGGGACAGCAGTCTGCCGCTGAATGAGCTCCTCTGCCTGATGATGGCGCTGTGCAGAGGATGCTCAACATTGTCCATGATGGCCAGCAGTTTACTGAGGGTCCTTCTCTCTGCCACTGATGTTAGTGTCTCCAGCTCTGTTCCCAGCACTAAACCAGCTTTCCTCACCAGCCTGTCCAGTCGCCCGGCGTCCCTCCTCTTCATGCTGCTCCCCCAGCAGACCACCACGGAGAAGAGGACACTGGCTACCACAGACTGGTAGAACATTCGCAGGAGTTTATGGCAGATCCTGAAGGACCCTACCCTCCTCAGGAAGTACAGTCTGCTCTGTCCCTTCCTGTAGAGGGTGTCAGTATTGGCTGACCAATCCAACCTATCGTCCATAAGTGTCCCCAGATATTTGTAAGTCTGGACCACCTCCACATCGACCCCCTCAATGGAGACTGGCTGCAGAGTGGGCCCGGACCTTCTGAAGTCCACTACCATCTCCTTTGTTTTGGTAATGTTCAGCTGCAGGTGGTTTGATTTGCACCACTCCACAAAGTCCTGTATCAGGTCCCTGTACTCTCTTTCCTGTCCCTCTCGCACACATCCCACAATAGCAGTGTCGTCTGAAAACTTCTGCATGTGGCACGACTCCGAGTTGTAATTGAAGTCTGATGTGTACAGAGTGAACAGAGCTGGAGAGAGCACAGTTCCTTGTGGTGCTCCAGTGCTGCTGATCACTGTGTCCGAGGTGCAGTTACTGAGTCTGACGTATTGTGGTCTTCCAGTTAGATAATCAGTGATCCAGGTGACCAAATGAGTGTCCACCTCCATCTCCATGAGCTTGTTTCTCCGTAGCAGGGGCTGGATGGTGTTGAAGGCACTGGAGAAGTCAAAAAACATGACCCTCACAGCGCTGTTACCCCTGTCCAGATGAGAGTGGGCCCTGTGAAGGAGGTAGAGGATGGCGTCCTCCACTCCCACCTTCTCCCTGTATGCAAACTGCAGTGGGTCCTCAGCATGTGTGACCTGAGGTCTGAGGACGCTCAGCAGCAGTCGCTCAATGGTCTTCATCACGTGGGATGTCAAAGCGACTGGCCTGTAGTCATTCAGCTCCTTCAGGTGTGCCTTCTTAGGAACTGGAATGACACAGGATGTCTTCCATGTGACTGGGGCCTTTCTGAGACGCAGGCTCAGGTTCAAAACATGCTGGAGGGGCTCCCCCAGTTGGTTGGCGCAGGCCTTAAGCATTCTGGGACACACTTTATCCGGGCCTGCTGCCTTCCTGGGGTGGAGTCTCCTTAGCTCTCTCCTGACCTGGTCTGCTGTGAAGGAGGGAGGACGGTGAGAGTGAGTGCTTGTTCCGGCTGACTGTGACGATGATGATGATGATGATGGTGGTGAGGATGGTGAGGGCTGATCCACTGTGGGTTTTGGTGCTGACGGTGATGATGATGATGGTGATGGTGGTGAGGATGGTGAGGTTGAGGATGAGGGCTGATCCACTGTGGGTTTTGGTGCTGACAGTGATGATGATGATGATGATGATGGTGGTGAGGATGGTGAGGTTGAGGATGAGTGCTGATCCACTGTGGGTTTTGGTGCTGACAGTGATGATGATGATGATGATGGTGGTGAGGATGGTGAGGGTGAGGACGAGGGCTGATCCACTGTGGGTTTTGATGGTGATGAAGTGATAACTGCTGCGGGAGGGGTTGATGGGGGGTTTGCAGAGGTAGAACAATCAAACTGTTAAAAAAGTCGTTAAACTGGTTTGCTCTGTCCACACCCCCATCTACTGGGCTGCGGCTGCTGTTTTTGCAGCCTGTGATGGTTTTCATTGCATCCCAGACCTCCTTCATGTTGTTGTCTTGCAGCTTTCTCTCCACCTTCTTCCTGTAGGACTCCTTGGCCTCTTTAAGGTGAGCCTTTAGTTCCCGCTGTACACGCCTAAGCTCCGTCCCATCTCCATCTTTGAACGCCCTCTTCTTTTGGTTTAGAAGATTCTTGACATCGCTGGTGATCCAGGGCTTGTTGTTTGGAAAGCAACGTACAGTTTTTATGGGAACAGCAACGTCCCTACAGAAGTTCAGGTAGCCCGTGATGCAGTGTGTCACTCCATCAATGTCCTCACCATGTGTGTCCTGCAGCACGCTCCAGTCCGTAGTCTCGAAGCAGTCCCTGAGAGCTTCTTCTGCCTCAGGAGACCAGATTCTGAATGAACGTGTAATAATGGGCTGCCTCAGTACCAGTGGTTTGTACTGAGGCTGTAGAAAAACCAGATTGTGATCTGATTTTCCCAGTGGTGGTAGTGGAGTAGCTGTGTATGCTTCCCTCACGTTGGCATACATCAGATCAATAGACCTGTTCTTTCTGGTGGGACAGTCCAAAAACTGATGAAAAGCAGGGAGAGTGGAGTTCAGTGTGACATGATTAAAATCACCAGAGATTGTGAAGAAGGCCTCAGGGTGTTGTGTCTGCAGCGCTGCGATGGTGGAGTGGTTTATGCGCACTGTGCTGGACCATCATGGTGAAGAAGGAATTGAACAAAAAGCAAGACTTTCAATTTCCCAGTCATTTTACACTCCTGTCCTCACCTAAGGTCATGAACTTTGGGGTGTGACTGAAAGGACAAGGTCACAGTGTGAGGATTTGACCTTCTGTTTGTCTTGTGAGTGTCAGGCGGGGTGTGCCTGACCTGCTACACTCTCACACTTGTAATCAATGTAATCCAGTGCAATTAAAAATACCGGCTCATTCATTCACTCCCTGCTAGTTTCTTCACATGGTTCCTATGCAGGCCATGCCCAGCCTCATTACCTGTTCCACCCACGCCTGTGGTACACTATGGACTTTTTGGACAGGCCCCTAGTTTTTTGGACTTTGACTCTTTGGTAAATAGTCACTCATTTCACTTAGTCAGTGTGTGGTTGTCTGTATGTTGGGGTCCATTTTATTCATCTGCATAACACAAATGGATGCAAGCAAATGAAATGAGGTTTCATTAGGTATCTGAACTTACAATCTTGGATATGGAGAAATGCTTGAATATCCGAGGAGGACTCAGAGTAGAGCTGCTGCTTCTTCAGATCAAAAGGAGCCAGCTGAGGTGGTTTGGGCATCTGGTGTGGATGCCCCCTGGATGGCCTTGAGGAAGATCCAAGACACGCCCGGGGGCTTGTATTTCCCAGCTGACTTGGGAACATCTGAAAGAGTATTTGGCTGAGGATAGGGAAGCCGGAGACGAGCTGCTTGGTCTGCTGCCACTGTGACCTTTACCTGGATAAGCTGCAGGAAATGAATGAATGAATGAATGAATGAATGAATGAATAGTTTGACACAGGGCATCTGTGAACTGAAGGCGCTCGGCGCCTTTGTGTCACCCACAGGTCAAGGACAGTCAGGGTCATAAGTATTTGGACAGTATAGTTGTGTTCCATGTTTGATGCCTTGCTGCTCCGGATAGATGATGACACACAGGACGTGCTGACAGCGTTCCCTCCTGCAGCGTCTGTGGCCCTGTTGTGCATGAAAGCTGAAGTTTTCTGTTTAGTCCAAATCTGGTCTTCAAACCCACACAGACATTGGGACAAAATGTCAAGGCCAGACAGAAAGGAACTGCACTTTGGTGGAACACAGTATATTTATTTATTTATTTTGCTGCCAGACTGTCGTGCTAACCGCTACAACACCAATCTGTGTTTCGCCATTACCCATAATGCAGTGTGGTATTTGCTGGGGCATGTGTAGAAAAAATGTATTACAAAGGTGGTTGTAATTTATAACTTGCAATTTAAAACAAAGTTTCAAAACCTCATGATTTTGTCAAATTAACTTATTTTACACCAATACCCTGCCTTCTGTGCACAAATTACTATTTTTACTACTTTTATGCTGGTCTCTCTTCAGTATCTTCAGCTCTTGCTACATTACTGAGCACTCCCTGTAGGTGGTGCTATGAGCTTCCCAGCACACATCAATGCTATGTGTCTGAATGTGACTGTTGATACACATGTGGACTCACAAGCAGTTAGTTTAGTGCACTTTACCTCCCAACAAGACGGCCCCTGGTCCCAGTCCACTTGTGGTTTATTACCCGACCCCAAAATATGGCCATCTGGGATTTCGAAGACTGCATCCGTCCATCCGTCCATCTGTGCTCAGCATAAGTCCAGTCCTATTACTGCCAGTCGTCAAATTCACAGGGACCATTCTTGGGACACAGACCTTGGACAAGTTCAAAGATGTCTAAGCTTGACCTATCCTAAGGGGTCAAAAGGTCACATTCTTTCAACACTCTTTCATTGATTACATGCTCATACGGCTGAAGGTATTTTAGCATTGCCTTCTATTTTTACTTTTACATGTAAAATTTGTGTCCACATGACACGTAAAGTTGTCCTTTACAGAATTAAATATATCACACAAAAATTAGTCATTCTTACAATAAAATCTGTCTGTATTATTAGCGCCTTCTTCACTCTGTGGATGAACACAATAGTAAAGTCGTGGTGAAGTGAGTGGAATACGATCATGCCTGTATCAGGTGGAAAGCGTATCGTGGGATAAACCCCACGACGACTGTGTGTTTGTTCACTTTTACAAAGGACGGTCTTTTACCGGCACAGTGGATTAGAAAAGTGCAGATAACAAGGACTGGTTCAGGTGCAGCGTCGTGTGTGTCGCTGACATTTCAAAGGTTTGGTTTTGAGGGTAGGTCACAATTGTCAGAATCTGTATCAGCCAGCATGGATGCACTTTATGACATCATAAAGAGCAAAAGTCATGAGTCTTGCTGCATTCGATACATCTCATTGAGAAGGCAGAAACTGAAATTCAAACCACGACCAACAAACCGTCATCAACAAACCTGTCACTGACTTCACTGCAGAAACAGAAGAGCAAAAAAGGGAGTGAAAAACAAAAGGATTTGACTGTTTTGGCAGCAACGGGCTGGATAACAGACTGCTGGTGAAACAGCATCCGCTGGTGAAGTAATGTGGAAGTTAAGGTTGAGAAATGTTTCCTTAGTTACTGATTGAGGAATTCCAACTTCTGCTGGCTTTTCTTTCAGTTTTCCTTGTCAGAAATGGGAAATGCCAAGTTCCCAGCTGTTCCTGAATGCAGCATGTGATTTCTGTCTTCTGCATCTGTGCTCACAGATGTCACTTTAATGTTATTAAAGCAGAACTAGAACTTTGACCCGCGGGGAACCACGAGTTCTAAATGTGGTCATTTGTATGATATACTGAGGTCAGCTGACTTTTGTGGAAAATCTGTTTCCAGCTATGCTACATTTTTTAGGTGTTGACATAGAAAAATGTCTTGGCTTTTATGAAATTACTGAAGGTTTAATCTGTTTTCAGTTGTGTTCAATTTTCTAAAATGAGTTTTTGTTGTCTTTCTGAACTTTTCTGAAGCTGCTTAACCAGAACAATATTCCATGTAAAGAAATGACCAATAACTTGTGTCTGATGATTTGCGGACGCTAATGCTGAATTTTACGGTAGCGAATTGGGTTTTACCAGCGATACGTTAGCCTCACAGAAACCTTGCAGGTTTTTATTTTGAAATACAGGCTCTTATTGTGGAAGTGCAAAATAAAAAAGCTTATTGTTTTCAAAAATTACTGATTTCCCAAAAAATGTTGAAATGATCACCTTGCTGTTTTCAGGACTTGAATCCTCATAACAAAAATACATAAGAATGCCACAAACACACAGAGGCCACGCCCCTTTTATTATATGGATTGTATGAGAACACTCTGAATATCCATTTGGTTTTATTGAAGAAGAAAGATATGAACAGGTGGCCCATTTGAAAGCACCTCCACAAAGTACAAGAAAAGCTCGACCATTCAGAATACAAAAATACACATCTTAGTGACTCCAAACTGTCACAAATAGTTAACCATGCACTCGCACCAGAAGAAGGCACAGAAAACAGTCACGTAATAGCCACAAAAATGATCTATTACTTTACCAGAATCATCCAGAGTTAATACAGGTGACAACATGATGTCCCAAAGTGAACACATAACAAACACCCGACCACTGAAATATAGAAACCCGGTTTAAATCTACAAAACCGAGACACTGTAAACACAACGGAAAGAACGGAAATGGTTTCTCCAGGACGGGTGGACACACACTCACACACACACACACACACACACACACACACACACACACACACACACACACACACACACACACACACACACACACACACGGCCTTCACGTTGCCATGGATGTTTAGAAATCCATCCACTAGAGGGCAGTGCACAGACTCAGGGGTTTCTGTTCGTAATAATGTTTTGACCGCAGAATAAAGTAAAGTATGGACGGAGGCGACCTGTGTGTACATTAAACGTGTCACAATAACATTAAAAAACACTCATATTTTTTGTGTCCTTTTGTTTTAAGGGCCCTGTCCCACTGGGGAGAGGATTAATTGCGCATGAATTGAGTATACAAATTGCGGGCGTTCGTTGTCGTCCGCAACAAAAATGGTCAAAAATGACAAATGTACCAGTATGAATTACAGATATATTAATAATATATAGCAAATATATGATGAACAATCATGGTTATATAAGGCATGTAGTGAGGAAACAGATCCGACACATTGCGATTATCACAGCAGTATTATGGGTGTATTATGAATGCATCGCGCACGTGTTGCGCGTGCATGGCATCTGCATTGCGGTCATAAAAGAAGCGCCCTCGGGCCGTCAGCATCACTATTCACACCAACAATACAGCCTTTGGAGCATTTGCTGGACTTGGACAAGTTGATCACAGAGTTAATGTTCATTTTGTCATGCGAGGGTTAACTGTTCATGAGTTTGGAGAGCGGGAGGGGGTGTGAGACAGTGGTTTGTTTTTATTTTTGAGAGTGTCACAGAAAACAGACTTCAGCGTGAGTTGTGGCTAAACAGCAACTCTTTCTTTTGTTGATGTTAAATAAAAGTCCTGGATTGCAGCAGCTACGTCTTTGTGGATCTACACAGCCGGACCGGCACTGACCGGCAGGTATGTCGCTTTCTGCCACATATAGTACTTTGGGTTTACGTGACGTGTTTGTTATGCATTCACAGATTGTCCGCAAATCAGCTGCAAAGCAGATGTAATAAAAACGCTTTATTCTTGGCCAGTTTGTATGCAGTCGCTACAACATATTTTAGTTTGTGATGTGGACATCATGGGCACAATATATATCTGTTTTACACACTGTCCTGGTCCGCTGCCAAGCCGCAAATCCCCGTCAGTTGCGGATATCAGCGGTTAACGGCAGATATACAGCGCATAGAGTGAGTATGTATTGTGTATGAATTGAGTATATATGGAGTATGTGAGGCGGATGTTATCCGCATCCAGATTTTTGAACAGCTCAAAAATCCTGGCTGTAGACATGCGTGCCTCTGCGGATGATCACGGACGTGTTCGGATGATGGCCGACTCATACAGGCATGTTACACGGATATTGTGGATATTTGGCGATTATGGGCCAATTTTGTGCGCAGTCCATACGCAAATCCTCCTAAAGGCCAGTGGGACAGGACCCTAAAGTTGTGTCTCACTTGCACTCTGACAACACTTCCCCCCACTGTTTCCACTGGTAGTGTTTCACAAAGTGGACACAAATACTGAAAAAACAAACACAAAGCAGGGACAGAAGGCTCCGCCCCCATGCGTATGTAACGATGGGCACAAATGAGCCTTGAATGGTTCAGTCAGTTATTATGACACATAAAGAGTGTGACGCAGTGCTGTAAACGCTGTCCACACAAACTTTGTGAGTGAGCAAGTGAGGGAAGCCACCAAGACACCAATGACAACGCTGACAGAGTTCCAGGATTCAGTGCTTCTCCAGTCACAACTTAATGGTGAAGTGGAAGAACTCTGTTAACCAGAAGACAAACCTGCCACACACGAGCCAATGTTTAAAAAGAAGATACACAAGCATAAAGTTCCTCAGAAGACATCTTCATCGACTTTCATGTTCGTGCAGCTATGACTGCTGAAGCAACAAATGTGCACTTTCTCCAGCCACGGAGGCCCATAACTCATTCAGAGCTGCTAGCTGCCTTGGTGGCTTCCCTCACTTGTCTGTTTTTGAGGATGACCTGTTGTGGAACGTGTGGAAATGTGTCTCAAACCTGTCTCTAAAGGTGAAGATGTAGCCTTGCTAGAGTAAAGGGAGCATGTCCAGATGGCATCCATTCTTTTTCTTTGAGTGTTTTGTTTTTGTTTTATTTTTTTACACTTGCTCGATGCAAAACAATGATTTTCTTACAATATGACTTTAAAATAAAACCTCAGAAAAGCCTGAGGATGTGTGGACTGTTTTTTAAAGTTGAGTTTGGAGCTACAAACTGATTGACGTGATTAATTGTGGTATAAACATTAGCACGTTGTTTCATGACGACATGGCGGGATAACGGAGACGACAGTGTGACGCGTGAACGTTTAATCTGAAATCACATTCTATAAAACATGGCATGTTAGAATCAATAATCAATCATGAAGGTTTTAAACCATCCTAAGAAGAAACCGTGAAGTAAATAACAACATGCAAATTATTCTTAAATTAGTCAGAGTGCCTCAATGACAGCCTTAAAATTAGATGGTGACAATAATCCTACAATTAGAGAAAAGTACAAAATCAACGTGGCGGTAGAAAAAACAAACACATCAGCTGATCTTCTCGATCACTTTAGTGTTTCGTCTTGGAAGCACAGAGGAGCAAAACTACGCCAGAACTGCTGGAAGAATTTCGGAGTCTGGAAGAAAAAAAAGCAGCTTGAACATCTAAATGAAAATCCTCAAGTAGAAAAACGCATCTTTGTCACGACTGAGAGAGATCGTATCAAAACAACAGGTCAAATATTGCACCGTCAGAATACAACAGCATCATCGTATCAAGGAAATAACAGCAAATCACCATGGTAACACACACACACACACACACACACACACACACACACCATTGATGGACAGGCCTCAGATGTGTGTCCTGTACAGTGCATCACACGCAGAAGAATACCCTGTAACGCAAGGAGCAAGAAAAAGAAACGAAGCTGCACTTTAATTTTACTTTAACTTCAGATAAACTGCAGATCAACTGCCAACATAGAAAAACAACATAAATAGAATTAAAATCTACAAAATACTGTTAACTTGGTAAAAGCTTAAAGAGTCGAAGTGAGCCATTAATTCTCTCATGATATGAAGATCTTCATTTGCATAAAGTTACACTTTAAAAACAGAGAGAGAGAGAGAGAGAGAGGACGGAGGGAGAGACCCCTGAAATGAGAATTTGATCCTGAAATACATTTTGTTTGAACTGATTGCACCCATTTTGATGTTGAAAGCAGAAGTCAAAGGTTACATAAGGCAGCGTACTCTGCCACATTTAGTTTAACTCAGGATTATGTTGACGTGTGGACCACTGTAACACCCAAACTATACCCACTGCCCAAACTACACCTACTGTCCAAACTATACCCATTCCCCAAACTATACTCAATGTCCAAACTATACCCCCAGCCCAAAGTATACCCACTGCCAAAACAATACCCGCTCCCAAACTATGCCCACTGCCCAAACTATACTCACTGTCCAAACTATACCCACTGCCCAAACTATACCCATTCCCCAAACTATACTCAATGTCCAAACTATACCCCCAGCACAAAGTATACCCACTGCCAAAACAATACCCGCTCCCCAAACTATACTCACTGTCCTAACTATACCCGCTCCCCAAACTATACTCACTGTCCAAACTATACCCGCTGCCCAAACTACACCCACTGCTCAAACTATACTCACTGTCCAAACTACACCCGCTCCCCAAACTATAGTCACTGTCAAAACTATACCCACTCCCCAAACTATACCCACTACTCAAACTATAACCGCTCCCCAAACTATACCCACTGCCCAAACTATACCCGCTCCCCACACTATACTCACTGCCAAAACTACACCCACTCGCCAAACTATACCCACTGCAAAAAACCTTACCCGCTCCCCAAACTATACCCACTGCCCAAACTATACCCGCTCCCCAAACTATA
This sequence comes from Thalassophryne amazonica, assembly GCF_902500255.1. Taxonomy (NCBI): domain Eukaryota; kingdom Metazoa; phylum Chordata; class Actinopteri; order Batrachoidiformes; family Batrachoididae; genus Thalassophryne; species Thalassophryne amazonica. Next base: position 96,612,052 of record NC_047116.1, on the reverse strand, counting down.
CCACCTGCCCAAACTATACCTGCTCCCCAAACTATACTCACTGTCCAAACTATACCCCCAGCCAAAACTATGCCCACTGCCCAAACTATACTCACTGTCCAAACTATACCCCCAGCCCTAACTATGCCCACTGCCCAAACTATACTCACTGTCCAAACTATACCACCAGCCCAAACTATACCCACTGCCCAAACTATACCCACTCCCCAAACTATACCCATTCCCCAAACTATACCCACTGACCAAACTATACTCACTGTCCAAACTACACCCACTGCCCAAACTATACCCGCTCCCCAAACTATACCCACTGCCCAAACTATACTCACTGTCCAAACTATACCCCCAGCCCAAACTATACCCACTCCCCAAACTACACCCACTGCCCAAACTACACCCACTGCTCAAACTATACCCCCTGTCCAAAATCTACCCGCTCTCCAAACTATACCCGCTCCCCAAACTATACCCACTGCCCAAAATACACCCACTGCTCAAACTATACCCGCTGTCCAAAATCTATCCGCTCTCCAAACTATACCCGCTCCCCAAACTATACTCAATGTCCAAACTATACCCCCAGCCCAAAGTATACCCACTGCCAAAACAATACCCGCTCCACAAACTATGCCCACTGCCCAAACTATACTCACTGTCAAAACTACACACACTCCCCAAACTATACCCACTGCAAAAAACCTTACCGGCTCCCCAAACTATAGCCACTGCCCAAACTATACCCACTCCCCAAACTATACCACCTGCCGAAACTATACCTGCTCCCCAAACTATACTCACTGTCCAAACTATACCCCCAGCCAAAACTATGCCCACTGCCCAAACTATACTCACTGTCCAAACTATACCCGCTCCCCAAACTATCCCCATTCCCCAAACTATACCCACTGCCCAAACTATACTCACTGTCCAAACTATACCCACTGCCCAAACTATACCCGCTCCCCAAACTATACCCACTGCCCAAACTATACCCACTCCCCAAACTACACCCACTGCCCAAACTACACCCACTGCTCAAACTATACCCGCTGTCCAAAATCTACCCGCTCTCCAAACTATACCCGCTCCCAAAACTATACCCACTGCCCAAACTACACCCACTGTCCAAACTATACCCGCTCCCCAAACTATACTCAATGTCCAAACTATACCCCCAGCCCAAAGTATACCCACTGCCAAAACAATACCCGCTCCACAAACTACGCCCACTGCCCAAACTATAATCACTGTCAAAACTACACACACTCCCCAAACTATACCCACTGCCCAAACTACACCCACTCGCCAAACTATACCCACTGCAAAAAACCTTACCCGCTCCCCAAACTATACCCACTGCCCAAACTATACCCGCTCCCCAAACTATACCACCTGCCCAAACTATACCTGCTCCCCAAACTATACTCACTGTCCAAACTATACCCCCAGCCAAAACTATGCCCACTGCCCAAACTATACTCACTGTCCAAACTATACCCCCAGCCCAAACTATGCCCACTGCCCAAACTATACTCACTGTCCAAACTATACCACCAGCCCAAACTATACCCACTGTCCAAACTATACCCGCTCCCCAAACTATACCCATTCCCCAAACTATACCACCTGCCCAAACTATACCTGCTCCCCAAACTATACTCACTGTCCAAACTATACCCCCAGCCAAAACTATGCCCACTGCCCAAACTATACTCACTGTCCAAACTATACCCCCAGCCCAAACTATGCCCACTGCCCAAACTATACTCACTGTCCAAACTATACCACCAGCCCAAACTATACCCACTGCCCAAACTATACCTGCTCCCCAAACTATACCCACTGCCCAAACTATACCCGCTCCCCAAACTATACTCACTGTCCAAACTATACCCACTGCCCAAACTATACCTGCTCCCCAAACTACACCCACTGCTCAAACTATACCCGCTCTCCAAAATCTACCCGCTCTCCAAACTATACCCACTGCCCAAACTATACCCGCTCCCCAAACTATACCCACTGCCCAAACTATACCCGCTCCCCAAACTATACTCACTGTCCAAACTATACCCACTGCCCAAACTATACCTGCTCCCCAAACTACACCCACTGCTCAAACTATACCCGCTCTCCAAAATCTACCTGCTCTCCAAACTATACCCACTGCCCAAACTACACCCACTGTCCAAACTATACTCACTGTCCAAACTATACCCCCAGCCCAAACTATGCCCACTGCCCAAACTATACTCACTGTCCAAACTATACCACCAGCCCAAACTATACCCACTGCCCAAACTATGCCCACTGCCCAAACTATACTCACTGTCCAAACTATACCACCAGCCCAAACTATACCCACTGCCCAAACTATACCCGCTCCCCAAACTATACTCACTGTCCAAACTACACCCACTCCCCAAACTATCCGCACTGTCCAAACTATACCAGCTGCCCAAACTATACCCACTCTCCAAACTACACCCACTGCCCAAACTACACCCACTGCTCAAACTATACTCACTGTCCAAACTATACCCCCAGCCCAAACTATGCCCACTGCCCAAACTATACTCACTGTCCAAACTATACCACCAGCCCAAACTACACCCACTGCCCAAACTATGCCCACTGCCCAAACTATACTCACTGTCCAAACTATACCACCAGCCCAAACTTTACCCACTGCCCAAACTATACCCGCTCCCCAAACTATACTCACTCCCCAAACTATACTCACTGTCCAAACTATACCAGCTGCCCAAACTATACCCACTCTCCAAACTACACCCACTGCTCAAACTATACTCACTGTCCAAACTACACCCGCTCCCAAACTATAGTTACTGTCCAAACTATACCCACTCCCCAAACTATACCCACTGCCCAAACTATACCCGCTCCCCAAACTATACTCACTGCCCAAACCATACCCACTGCTCAAACTATACTCACTGTCCAAACTACACACACTCCCCAAACTATACCCACTGCCAAAACTACACCCACTCGCCAAACTATACCCACTGCAAAAAAACTTACCCGCTCCCCAAACTATACCCACTGCCCAAACTATACCCGCTCCCCAAACTATACCCACTGCCCAAGCTATACCCACTCCCCAAACTATACTCACTGTCCAAACTATACCCCGCTCCCCAAACTATACCCGCTCCCCAAGCTATACTCACTGCCCAAACTATACCCACTGCTCAAACTATACTCACTGTCCAAACTACACACACTCCCTAAACTATACCCACTGCCAAAACTACATCCAATTGCCAAACTATACCCACTGCAAAAAGCTGTACCCGCTCCCCAAACTATACCCATTGCCCAAACTACACCCACTGTCCAAACTATACTCAGTGTCCAAACTACACCCACTGCCCAAACTATACCCGCTCCCCAAACTATACCCATTGCCCAAACTATACTCACTATCCAAACTATACCCCCAGCCCAAACTATACCCACTCCCCAAACTACACCCACTGCTCAAATTATACCCGCTGTCGAAAATATACCCGCTCTCCAAACTATACCCGCTCCCCAAACTATACCCAGTGCCCAAACTACACCCACTGTCCAAACTATACCCGCTCCCCAAACTATACTCACTGTCCAAACTATACCCACTGCCCAAACTATACCTGCTACCCAAACTACACCCACTGCCCAAACTATACCCACTGCCCAAACTATACCCGCTCCCCAAACTACACCCACTGCCCAAACTATACTCACTGTCCAAACTATACCCCCAGCCCAAACTATACCCACTCCCCAAACTACACCCACTGCCCAAACTACACCCACTGCTCAAACTATACCCGCTGTCCAAAATCTACCCGCTCTCCAAACTATACCCGCTCCCCAAACTATACCCAATGCCCAAACTACACCCACTGTCCAAACTATACCCGCTCCCCAAACTATACTCACTGTCCAAACTATACCCCCAGCCCAAACTATACCCACTCCCCAAACTACACCCACTGCCCAAACTATGCCCACTGCCCAAACTATACTCACTGTCCAAACTATACCCACTCCCCAAACAATACCCACTACTCAAGCTATACCCGCTCCCTAAACTATACCCACTGCCCAAACTATACCCGCTCCCCAAACTATACCCACTCTCCAAACTACACCCACTGCCCAAACTACACCCACTGCTCGAACTATACTCACTGTCCAAACTACACCCGCTCCCCAAACTATACTCACTCTCCAAACTACACCCGCTCTCCAAACTATAGTCACTGTCCAAACTATACCCACTCCCCAAACTATAACCGCTCCCCAAACTATACCCACTGCCCAAACCATACCCACTGCTCAAACTATACTCACTGTCCCAACTACACACACTCCCCAAACTATACCCACTGCCCAAACTACACCCACTCGCCAAACTATACCCATTGCAAAAAACCTTACCCGCTCCCCAAACTATACCCAATGCCCAAACTATACCCGCTCCCCAAACTATACCCACTGCCCAAACTATACCCACTCCCCAAACTATATCCACTGTCCAAACTAGACCGCACTACTCAAACTATACCTGCTCCCCAAACTACACCCACTGCTCAAACTACACCCACTGCTCAAACTATACTCACTGCCCAAACTACACCCGCTGCTCAAACTATACCCACTGACCAAACTACACCCGCTCCCCAAACTATACCTACTGCCCAAACTACACCCACTCCCCAAACTATACCCACTGCCCAAACTACACCCACTCCCCAAACTATACCCCTGCCCAAACTACACCCACTGCTCAAACTATACTCACTGTCCAAACTGCACCCACACCTGAAACTATACTCACTGTCCAAGCTACATCCACTCCCCAAACAATACCCACTACTCAAGCTATACCCGCTCCCTAAACTATACCCACTGCCCAAACTATACCCGCTCCCCAAACTATACCCACTCTCCAAACTACACCCACTGCCCAAACTACACCCACTGCTCGAACTATACTCACTGTCCAAACTACACCCGCTCCCCAAACTATACTCACTGTCCAAACTACACCCGCTCCCCAAACTACAGTCACTGTCCAAACTATACCCACTCCCCAAACTATACCCACTACTCAAACTATAACCGCTCCCCAAACTATACCCACTGCCCAAACTATACCCGCTCCCCAAACTATACTCACTGCCCAAACCATACCCACTGCTCAAACTATACTCACTGTCCCAACTACACACACTCCCCAAACTATACCCACTGCCCAAACTACACCCACTCGCCAAACTATACCCACTGCAAAAAACCTTACCCGCTCCCCAAACTATACCCACTGCCCAAACTATACCCGCTCCCCAAACTATACCCACTGCCCAAACTATACCCACTCCCCAAACTATATCCACTGTCCAAACTAGACCCCACTACTCAAACTATACCCGCTCCCCAAACTACACCCACTGCTCAAAATATACTCACTGCCCAAACTACACCCACTGCTCAAACTATACCTACTGCCCAAAGTACACCCACTCCCCAAACTATACCCATGCCCAAACTACACCCACTCCCAAAACTATACCCCTGCCCAAACTACACCCACTGCTCAAACTATACTCACTGTCCAAACTGCACCCACACCCGAAACTATACTCACTGTCCAAGCTACATCCACTCCCCAAACTATACCCACTGCCCAAACTATACCCGCTCCCCAAGCTATACGCACTGCCCAAACTATACCCGCTCCCCAAACTATACCCACTGCCCAAACTACACCCACTCTCCAAACTATACCCACTGCCCAAACTACACCCACTGCTCAAACTATACCCGCTCCCCAAACTATACCCACTGCCCAAACTATACCCACTCCCCAAACTATACCCACTGCCCAAACTATACACGCAACCCTAACTATACCCACTGCCCAAACTACACCCACTGCTTAAACTATACTCACTGTCCAAACTACACCCACTCTCCAAACTATACCCACTGCCCAAACTATACCTGCTCCCCAAACTACACCCACTCCCCAAACTATACTCACTGTCCAAACTACACCCACTCCCCAAACTATACCCACTGCCCAAACTACACCCACTCCCCAAACTATACCCGCTTCCCAAACTATACCCGCTCCCCAATCTATACCCACTGCCCAAACTATACCCGCTCCCCAAACTATACCCACTGCCCAAACTATACACGCTCCCCAAACTACACCCACTGCCCAAACTACACTCACTGCTCAAACTATACTCACTGTCCAAACTACACCCACTCTCCAAACTATACCCACTGCCCAAACTATACCCACTCCCCAAACTATACCCACTGCCCAAACTATACCCACTCCCCAAACTATACCCACTGCCCAAACTATACACGCTCCCCTAACTATACCCACTGCCCAAACTACACCCACTGCTTAAACTATACTCACTGTCCAAACTACACCCACTCTCCAAACTATACCCACTGCCCAAACTATACCCGCTCCCCAAACTATACCCACTCCCCAAACTATACCCACTGCCCAAACTATACCCGCTCCCCAAACTATACCCACTGCCAAACTACACCCACTGCCCAAACTATACCCACTGCCCAAACTACACCCACTCCCCAAACTATACCCACTGCCCAAACTACACCCACTGCCCAAACTACACCCACTCCCCAAACTATACCCACTGCCCAAACTACACCCACTCCCCAAACTATACCCACTTCCCAAACTATACCCGCTCCCCAATCTATACCCACTGCCCAAACTATATCCGCTCCCCAAACTATACCCACTGCCCAAACTATACCCACTGCCCAAACTATACTCACTGTCCAAACTACACCCACTCTCCAAACTATACCCACTGCCCAAACTATACCCACTCCCCAAACTATACCCACTGCCCAAACTACACCCACTGCTCAAACTACACTCACTGTCCAAACTATACCCCTGCCAAGAAATGGAGTAGAAAAAAATCGATTGGTGTGTCCAATGTATTTTTCATGGCCTAAACTAAATGTGTGTTGTAACTGATGATGACACCTCCCACCCACCCCCACCCCCCCTGCAACCCCCCCCCCCCCCCCGCAAGTCTAAAAGGGACATAACCTAGACAGGTTCAATAGATACCAAAGTACACACTGTCCGAACTCATAATTGACCAGTTGATCTTATGTTCGTCTGAAAGGATCCTGGCTTGTAGTGTTTTCTAGCTATCAGCAGGACTTTCTCCAGAATCAACAGATTATCTCTCAAGGGACTGCAAAATTATTTCAGGGGAAAAAAATCTCAGTCAAGGACTCAGCAGAATTGTCATTTTGAAGATTCCTTCAGTCCTGGGCCCTGGAGTTGATTCAAATGAGAAGCTTCCTTAAAGACTTGATAAGTTTCATTCTGAAAAAAGTGGAATTTTCTTTGACAATCACTTTGGTTCTGAGACTAACTTCCACAGAGAACACGTCAGCTTACGTACAGCTCTTAAATCCTCATTTTACACTAAATGACTTAAAGTGTGGCACCTGGCACAGGTAGTTAACGCATCATCATCATGCAAACCAAATAAATAAACAAAAGGCCGCTGTCAGTAGTAACAAATGGCATCATAATACTAAAACTTGTTCAAGTGTTACACACACACAAAATCAGGGCACTAGCCATGCAACACAGGTTTAAAGTGGAGCGAGGTCAGCATGCAGCAGCGGTGGCAGTGGCCCACTGTTTCCGGGAAGATGGCAACTCAAGTCTTCCAGCTTGTCTTCCTGTGTCTGATGTGCAGCAGAGCTGCTGTAACCTGAAGGTTGTTTAATGTGTTCGAGGCAGAGATCCAGCAAACGTCACAACTGTCCGAAAGGGAACGCTTCAGGAAGTGGCGGCTTTGCTACAAACCTTGGATCAGCTGGAGTTGGATCCATACCTGACTGTGTACTGTGAATGGATATGAACTCAGAAATGGCTTTTTCAGCGAAGACCCACGGCCCCCCGTTGCACGTCCACGTTCAGCCTCCTCAGTTGTTTTGGCACAAAGCTCGAGTCAACATGCCAATATACATCACGCCGCAAAAATCCTTCAGTACCTTCCTCCACTTCCCGCGGGGTTCTTACACTGTACTGAGGGGAGGGTTCGCTTCCCCGCTACAGTGGAATTATTTTCTGGATTAGAGGTCAACCATGGATAACTTGGCCAGATCCTTAGTTCCCTGGAGAATTCTCTTCATATGACCCACTTTCGATATCCCCAGATCCTGAAAAAAGGAAAAAAGACACACACATGAAATGCATAGAGATCAAGGTTCCTGAATTGGAACAATAACCTCACCTGGTGGACATTTACCATTAATGCAGTTACAGCAGAACTAATGCAGGTACAATAGAATGTTGCCAAGAGTTAAAGATTAAGCTAGACAGAGCAGCATCAGTGACTCTGTTAGACAACACCTCAGTATGAATCCACACATCTTTCAGTATCATCAGTGTTTTCTGGACTATATTTCGGACCTTTTTTCCTGTATGTGGAACACATGTTTTAACACAGTGTATCCCCAGGGGCAAGTTCAACCCTCCTAGGGGCATTTTCTCTATTTTTTCATACCTTGAGTAATTATCCTTCTAAAAGGTACTTGTTTTTAGTATAAAGCCCATGCACTGCATTTCAAAATGTTCCAAATAATGCCAGCTTTCAGAATATGTGGCACATATTTGTCAAGAACACTAATTGTCAAAATATTTTGACTCTAAATTTGAAAAAAAGAAATGCATTTTTAGAAAATTCCTCAAATCTTTGTTGAAAATACAACTTTATTCACGTGGACAGACTGTTTTGGTGCTAGAAATGGGTTTACCAATGTGTAATACATGAAGGAAATTATATATCAGTGTAAATAAAGGAAAAATAATATCACTCATTATTTCCGGTTAGATGTTTTCTATCTTTCCTCTATGCAGAAACGTTCATAAATATCTGTCCATTTTTCATCTTGGATGAAATTCATTCATTGCATTCACGTCGCACAACCATGTATTAAGCCTGTAAACAGTAGGATCCATTGCATACACCTCTGTCCAGCAACCTCATGGTTCCATAAGTTCTTTCCAGTCATCTCTTGATATCTAAGACCGAGGAGAGACACATGAATGTTGCTGTCAATATCAGTAAATGTCTGTGTGTTTCACATTTTCATCATCAACACTTCTGATAGCTGAGCTGAAGAAGTCATTTAAACACTATGAATCCTCACTCAACATCTCAAGTGCTCTAACCAGGGTATCCATGGAGTCCATAAATATCACAGCACTGTCTGCAAATTCAAGGTTGGTAAATCTTTCTTTGGCAACAAAAACACCTAAGCTGCTGGTTTCCCAACTCTGCCAATGCCCAGACTATGCCAGCATTGAACAGTGTAGGAGCTCCAATTCAAACCTGATGAATGCCAGTATTCAGTGGGATAAGTCTTAGATTCTTCATCCACTCTGCACAACACTCATGGCACCTGCATATAGGATGTCTAAAATAGCCAAAAACCTGAAGAGAACCCCACAGATACCAAGGATGTTCCAGAGAGGACACTAATAAACCAAATCAAACACTTTGTGAAAGTCAAAACAGATTGCAAAGAAGCACTGCCAACATTCACATTTGCATTCTTGAGTACTCGCAGAGCAAGGATGCAGTCGATGGCTGATGTCTTTAGTGGGAAGCAAGACTGCTCCAGTCACAGTGCCTCAAGTAAATGGGACGATTAAGAATAATCCTATAATAATATATATAATAATAATAATATAATAATAACAATAATATAATATAATAATAATCCCCACCGCTGAGGCCGTTTCAGCTGTGAGGCAGAGACTGCTGGAGGATGTGTCTCTACTTGAAAGGACCAAACTCACACCAGACCACATCTGCCAACTCTTGGAGATCTGTCTCAACACCACATATTTCCTGTTTAGGGGGAATTACTACAGGCAGATCCATGGTTGTGTGATGGGGTCTCCGGTATCCCCCATTGTGGCCAATCTGTACATGGAGCAAGTGGAGAAGACAGCCTTGACATCTTTCATGGGCATCCCTCCCAGTCACTGGTTCAGATATGTTGATGACACATGGGTTAAAATCAAGCAACAGGAGGTTGAGGACTTTACAGAGCACATCAACTCGGTGGACTCCAATATCAAGTTCACACGTGAGGATGCCACAAACAACCATTTAGCCTTCTTGGACTGTGATGTTACGATTGGAGAGAACAGGCAGCTCCAGACAGGGGTTTACAGAAAACCAACTCACACTGACCAATATCTGCTCTTTGGCTCAAACCACCCCCTTGAACACAAGCTTGGGGTGATCAGGACTCTTCAACACAGAGCCCTACAGGTGCCCACAACTGCAGAGGGAAGAGCTAAAGAACAACAAATTGTCCAGAAAGCCCTCACAGTATGTGGGTACCCACGATGGTCCCTGGACAAAGTGCAGAAGTCCCAGAAAACAAAGAGACCAGATAGACAGGAGACGGAGCCAAGAAGAAGAGGAGTGTCTCTCCCTTATTTAGCAGGAGTAGGGGAAAAACTACAGAGGATCTTCAGACAGCACAAAATCCCAGTTTACTTTAAACAGGTTAACACCTTGAGACAGAAATTAGTTCACCCTAAGGACAGGATCCCTAGTTACAAACAGAGCAATGTAGTGTATTATATCAGATGTCAGGAAAACTGTAACGAACACTAGGTGAGACTAAGCAACCTTTACACAAAAGGCTATACCAGCACCGCAGAGAGGGCGCCAGTGGACCTCAGTCTGCAGTTCATCTCCACCTTAAAGACACTAACCACACGTTTGAGGACAAGGAAGTTAAAATCTTAGCCAGAGAGAAGAAATTATTTGAGAGAGGGGTCAAGGAGGCATTCTATGTGAAACAGCTGAAACCCAGCCTTAACTGGGGAGGGGGTCTGAGACACGCTTTGTCCCCTGTTTACAATGGGGTACTCAGGTCAAAGGAGTTTCAGTCTTTTGTTCATGGTAATGAATCATTCACGTCATCAGGAGAGTCATCAAGGGAGCCATCAGGAAAGGCGTCCATCCCATCATTAGGAGGGACAGCTGCCCTGTCATTAGGAGGGTGCTAACTAGAGCACAATAGTTGCTAATTAGAGCTATTGTTTAGTCACTAACCTATAGCAGTCTGCCTCTCGGTAGGAGGGGTGTGGTTAGGTTTAAAACTCCAGCTTTTGTGGCTTTTGGTTATTCTTCTCTACAAGAGTCAAGACAGAAGTCAGACTACCAGAGCAAGAATTTTAGCTGAGGAAGCTTCTGCGATTTGAAGTGAAACGTCCTCGTGTCAAGCAACCCAGTCCAGTCGAAGATTCAAGCTTCTCTACTTTCCATTTTTAACCCTAACCATAACCACTGCATCACCCTAAATTTTGTGATACCATCATGAAGTAATTCTGTGCTGGCATCATGAAATGTGTTACATTTTCACAGCAACATGAACTAATAGATTAAATCACTTTTGTGATGCTGTCACAAACTGGTATGAGATCGGGTTGCCTATCTCCCAGACTGAAAATAGATTGTTTGCAATGCCGGCAAAACAGTATGACCCCCACACCTCCACACCACACCTGGAGGCGTTAGGATCTACCACCGCTAACACCTGGAGCCTTCCCTGCTCTCAACTAATTCACTATCACTCAAACAGGTCAAAAAGTATTCCAGCGTCTGCATTATGACCAGTGCAGTAAGCTGTCAATCTAAGAGCAAAGACACAACGCCAACAAACACACAGTGTAAGTGAGATTTCGCAGTCTTTACCCCCCCAGTGTCCACAGATAGAATTAAAATGTGCCCAACGTCAACCTGGAGGTCTTCATGGGGTCACCTCGTGTACCAAGTTTCACTTCAATACTGTAATGTTCCTCTTTTGTCATTGTTATAGTTTTACTTTGTTCTATGGCTTTAGATTTATTTTTGTATTCTCACTGAGGTTTTTGTTGCTGTCTGTAGTTTTGTTATTTTAGTGTTTCTAGTGTTGACGTTTGTTATTGTGTCCCAATTCAGCGGCTGCACTAAGTCATTAAATACTTCATTTTTGGACCTATTTTGCTTCAAAAGTACTTTTTTTCCCAGGTGACTTTCAGCTCAGACTTTGAGAATCCAGGCCAAATGTATTATTATTATCAATAACAACAACAACAATAACAACAACAATAACAATAACAATGACAGCAAACAGAACTTCTGCACATAAAACAACTACTACTGGTGAAACAGAACCACCCCAGGGACATTCTGGCCCTTGGGGAAAGTAACTGAGGAACCCTGGTGTACACATCTCTCACACACACACACACACACATGCACACACACACACACACACACACACACACACACACACACGGCTGAGGCTTTGAAGTGCTCTGCCTTCAGTGACATGGAAAAAATAAAAACTGACAAACCAAAAATGTTTCATGGTGTTTGGCACAGAAAAAGCATCAAACTATTATTCATTCACACTTCATCAGAGTTGTTTGGAACTCAGAATATCATAAGAATGATTAAATGCTTCACCAAAACCACACAAGACGGTGTGAGGTGGCATCACTGAAGAGTCGTCGTGAACCCTGACTGATGATGGTCCACACTGTGTGATCATGATCTGACCTGATCTGGCTGTTTCTGGACTGTGAGTAAAACCAGACGCTATAAGATCTTTCTAACTTATCCACAAATGGCTGTCAGACATCAAAATCACTGTAAACGTGTTTTATCGGTTCCACGCTGGTGGACTTTAAAGACACACAGAAGTCACAGCGTCTTCAGTTTGCATGAAGATGCCTTCAGAAGATTTAAGGCGGTGAGTCTGAAACCGAGCGATGCCTGAGAGCCGAACACAATTTCAATACTTCTAATCTATGACAAAGTAACAAGCAACTGATCAGACTGACTGGATTCATTTTATAAATACATCCTGCCATCAACCCCATCAGGAGAAATCTCAACATTTAGACATAATAATGAAGGTGTGACTGTGGGATTTCAGGTGATGTGGACCCAAAGCAAAATAACAAAAACAAAACAAAACAAAAGAAACAGTTTTTCCCTATTTCTCGACGTTATGTCCAACGGTAACAGAGACGAGCAGTTTTACTGTGTGACAGACAAACTGTTCACCTGCTGCTGGAAGACCTGGGCTGCCGGAAAATGTCCACCTGGCTCCTTTTCATCAACAGATACTTTAGGATCAAATGACGTATCCATATAATATAATTTGATCAGTTTTAGGATGACATACATGTCATCCTAAAGAGATGAAAAAAATAAATCTGACAACTCGTTTTATTTCATGAATTTCGACTGAGTGAATCTGAATTGTTCAAAACTTTTCTTTCACCACCTGAAATCCAAAATTCTGAAAAACAAAAATGTCACCTTCTTTGTTTAATCATGTCAAACATTCATAGCCTGTCCACTCTGGATCATTGATTTATTCAGTTTGGTGATGTCATTATGTCACTTTCAAGCCTGACTTTACCCGTTTTCTTCCTCTGCAGGTGCATGAAATCCTCATCAGGCTGAACTGAGCGGAACCCGGCGCCTTTACGCGGTTACAATACCGTGTTTCAGAGCAGGACATTAACATGGCAGCAGCTGATCACTTTATGTTGACACTCTTTAGACTAAGACAGCACAGATGCACCCGCGACTACATGCCACCATCACAGAAACCGATTCATCAAGCAAAGACGCTGCAAAAATAACAACATGCCATGAGCACCACACACGGTAATTTAGACCTCAGCATTCAAGAGGCTTCATGTTGATTTGATGACTTGAGATATTCACTGAAACAGGTCTGTTATAATCTGAGTCTGGAGTCAGGATTTAAAACAACCAGCCGTATTACCGCACTACCACGCTGGGATTTGGACGAATACATATGTTCAGTTCTGCTTTCAAATTTTAAAACTGGAAGGTTAATTATCTGATGCAGAGAAAATAATGACTTTTTTTTCTTCCTGTGGCTGATTGGTTTAGCATCAAGATAAAAAAAAGAACCACCTGGAACACCTGATGGGGTATTATGAGTTAAAATAATCAATACCCTGCTCAGCAAGGTGGAAACCTGATCAGGCTCAAACTGAACCTTACCTGAGATACAAACATTTAAGATATCCATTTTAAATTATGTGAAAATCTGATACATTTTGTACGAGTTATCGTGACCCAAATAAATTGTTGTTGACACATGGACAGACAGATGCAAGTACGTCTTTCTACATCCCCCTTCTGGACTTACAGTCATGAATACGACTGCACGAGCAACATTAGCAGTTGCCTGGATATTATCTGAGCCTGGGTGCGAGCACAGCCTCTATTTGGAAACATGACGGACAAACACGTCGAGTGGACAAAACCGATACACCATCATTCTTCATATAGAGCTGGCTGTACGTCAAGCATCACCCGGAGTGAAGGACAGTGGAGCGAGGTAAAGTGAGAGAGCGCTGCAGATCCCTTATTATTAACCCTTAAGTGGGTATAAAAAAATGAATGAATGAATGAATGATTATTATTACTTACTGAGTTTACATACGCTCCTCCTGGGGATGAACATCATGGTAATTTTGGGCTTTTAGGTTAGTATCTCACGGAGCCACTAATCCTAGAAACACTGTGATTTTTAGATTCGAAAAAGCAAGCCCGTAATCTGACGGAGCAGAAAATGCTGAAGAATGTTGCAAATTTCTGCTGCCCTTGAGGAAGAACCGCTACTGCTGCTGCAGAAGAGAAGGAAAAAAGAGGAAGAAAACAAAGAAAGGAAGAAGAAAAGCACACCCCATGAAGAGAGAGGATGCAAACCAAAAAGAACGGAGTTACTGCAGTTTTACCAACACTAATAACGGTTTGTAAAACAGTTGTAACTGTTAAGGAAAAATAAATTTGCTAATAAATTTTGAAGATGTTAAAAATTTATTTGCTACAAGAAATACTGTTTGCGACCCTAAAACCTGTTTTGTAACCTTTTTTGAACCCCAAAGAAACCTAAAATTCGTTACATTCATCAACATTCGCCGCTCCATGAGACACGAGCTTTAATGAGGTCTTTTGAGCTGTTCTTCTGTCAGGGTTTAATGATCGTACAGCAAACATCATTAATGACTTAATGGTACAAAATTTTGAATTTATTTTGGATCTTCTCTAATGCACACATACAGCCTCACCACTTAAATCTTTTAGTTACTAATGCTGAAGGTTCTACAGTGTCTTCTAACGTAACAAGGTCTATTAACTTTTCGTTAGTGATCCTGATTGACTACAACTGGTAGTTTCTCTTTGCCAGCATCAAAAGGATGTGTTTGATGGCACTCACTGGACTGATCAACACTCGGAACAAAAGAAAAGTCCAAAAAACTCAGTGAAGATTTGAGAAGGAGAAATGTAGATATTGAACAACCACAGATTCCAAGATCATCAGTTGAAACAAATGTACATAAGTACAAGTTAGTCAGATGTGTCACCACTTTGCCAAGTTCTGAAAGAAGACCCAATCTGTCACCCTCAGATGAGAGCAAATTAGTTAGAATGTTCAGGAACCACCCAGGAACCACCAAGGCTCAGGCCTCCCATGACCCGGAAACTGCCGGAACAACCAGCGCCACCATCCACAGTGAAGCAAGTTTTGCATCACCATCGACCGAGAGGGTGCAGACCAAGAAAGAAGCCCCTCCTTCAAAACAGACTGAAATCTGAAGCTGCCCACATGGACAAGACAAATGTCTTCTGGAGAAACATTTGATGCTCAGACAAAAGAAAGATTGAGGTACACAGTAAATTTTGCAGAGTAAAGTTTACTCTGCTGGGATAATATTTGGTCCCAGTCCAAAGAGAGTTAAATACACTCTATCACAGTGCTAAATCAACTCTATCACAGTGTAAAATCAACTCTTATTGGAGTAGAAACATTTGATCTGACAAGACGGTAGAGCTGATTTCACTCTATAGTAGAGTGTATTTTACTCTATTTAGACTGGGATCAAATGTTTCTCGAGAGAGTAAATTTTACTCAGCAAAATTTACTGTGTATGTTTGGAAGAATGAAGGTGAGGCTTCGAACCTTAGAACACTGAAGCAACTGTCAACCACGGTGGTGAACCATCAGGCTCTGGGGCTGTTTGTTCTGCCTCAAAGGTGCACAAAGTGGACAGAGCGATGAAGAAGGAGGAGGACTACCTCCAAATTCTTCAATGCCACCTCAAATCAACAGCTAGACACTTGAAGCCTGACCAATATTGGATGTTCCATCAGGACAGTGATCAAAAGTGGTTGTGGGTTGGGTAAAGCATGGTCACATTGAACTTCTGGAATAACCTTCCCAAAGCCCCAATTTCAACCTTATTGAAAATTTGCAGACTCTTCTTCAAAGCCAGAGCCGTGTCAGGAAACCAAACAATTTAAATGAACTCTACCACCTCTGCCAGGACAAGTGGTCAAATATCAGCCAGAACTCTGCCAGAAGACGGTTGATGTCGACCAAAAGTGTGTAGTCAAGGTGCAGCTTGGGGAGGGGCATTTAATCAAATATTAGTGGGGGTGTATGTGTGTATTTGAGCCTGTATGTATAATTTTGACTCTGTGTGAAATAAAATAAATTCACACTTGTGCAGCCAGTTCCCTTTGTTTTTTAATGTCATTAATGTTTGCTGAACAATCATTAAACCCTGACAGAAGAACAGTTCAAAGACATCGTTAAAAGACCAAAGTGACCACGATGAGTGTATGTAAACGTCTGACTGCAGCTGCCTGCTGTTTCCTGCAGATTCTTCGTTCCCCGAGCGGTCAGGAGCCACCTGTTCATTGTGAATCATTTTAAAGGTGACAATGCTTTTTGGAAACGACACTTTACTTTGTAGCTTCATTTTCAGGTGCCTTTGATTAACGAGGTCCAGGCCAGTCCGGTCTGCAGCAAACATGTGGGTTACACAGGTCAAAGGTCACATGCGTGCTGCCGACATGCATCTCGTTCACATCGAAGCTCAGATTCCACAGTTAGTGAGACACCAAGTGACAACCAGGAAGAAGAAGCCAAGCAGAGCCGAGCAGCACAGACAGCGAGACGGGAGGCAGATGACAGAGACCACTGCAGGTCACAGGAGACCAGCCACACCCGTCTCTCAGAGGAGTGTGTGTGTGTGTGTGTGTGTGTGTGTGTGTGTGTGTGTGTGTGTGTGTGTGTGTGTGTGTGTGTGTGTGTGTGTGTGTGTGCGTGCATGCATGTGCACGTACCTTCAGGTCCCTCCTCTCCAGGTGCAGCAGCTCTGAGCCTTGGATGTCGTGGCGGGTGAAGGCGTCTCTGTACTCCCCCAGACTCAGCTGTTCCAGCCAGACGCCCACCTCCTCTGTGCCCCATCGCTCCACTACACACACACACACACACACACACACACACACACACATGGGATGGTGCAGCAGAACAGAGAGCAGCTCAAACCAATCTCCTGCTTCAAATGAACATCCACAGTGTCCTCACTCGCTCACAGACACACAGACGCACACGCGTAGAAAAGGAGGGGAAGGAGCACCCGAGGGGAGTCACAGGAGACGGGGAGAGGGGGAGACGGGGAGCAACGGCGCCGGCAGCTAGCAGAGGAAGGAAAGGGTTGTCACAACACGGCAGCAAGCCAATCACTTCCCAGAGAGGTCTGGGACATGCAAATAGTCCACCAGATCAGGACTCAGAAAAAAAGGAGGTAAAGGAGGCGGAGGTTTGTGCGCTCGGCAGGAAACGCAGCCCGACTCCTCAGAGAGCAGAGAGAAGGAGACGCAGACATTCTCACGCTCCACCTGACTTGACTTATTTCTGTCTTATCTGATGATGTCATTTTGTGGAATTTTTATCATTTTTCAAGGAGTGTCAGAAAAGACGCACTATCAGGTGGCACAGGTCGGGACTTGAACCGTGGGACGCTGCAGGCACCTCACCCACCCATCCACCAGCACGCCAACGACTTTCTTTTTGAAAACATTTAGGAACTTCCATGAATCCTGCTTTGAGTGTGACGGAGGAGTGACGTCGCCTAACCGAGCCATCTGTAGTCACCGCTGGACGACGGCGTGAATCAGGTGGACGCGGTGAAGGTTCAAACTTCAAACACGGACTCTGTCAAACACTGAGGACAGCCTGTTTGTCGTCCCTCAGTCAAGATGTCTTCATGAAGGAGCAGAGAACATCAATTACAGCTAAATCGTGCATTTGTACAAACACCATATTTGGCATGATGGTTCCCAAGGTAGGACTTAGCAGATCTCATCGATTCATGTCAAGTCAAGTCTGGGACCATGCACTGGTGCTGCGCTTAACCGCACCCACAACACCATGGAAACGCCTTGAGTTCTGGGTGTCAATCACCCAGGCAGACAACCGATCTATCCGCACCTCTCTAAAATAACCATCTATCTGCCGTAACCAGGTGAACCATGAAGTTCCCCTTGACCTTCTCCAGCTACTGGGGTCCTCAACACTCAGGCATTTGGATCACACACAAAGACACGGGACACACGGACAAAATGTTGTAGCTGACGCTCCCTCACAGTGCAAGTGATCCTTCTCATCCTAGTCTGTCTTAGTAACCACTCGCCTGGTACTAAGTTATTCCTGTGGTACCCAAGTATCCTCCGAAGACCCCCAGTACCAAAGACATCAACTCATCACCTGGTTAGCATCCAAGTCTCACAACCATACAGCAAGACGGACAACAACAGGACCCTAAACACTTGGGCCTGTATCCATGAAGCAGCCTAAGACTAAAAATAGCTCCTTGTGACATTATCCATCCATCCATCCATCCATCCATCCATCCATCCATCCATTTTCTTCCACTTATCCTAGGTCAAGTCGCGGGGACAGCAGCTCAAGGAAAGCCGCCAGACCTCCCGATCAACACACACCTCCCCCAACTCCTCCGGGGGAACCCTGAGGCGTTCCCAAGCCAGCTGAGAGACGTAGTCCCTCCAGCATGATCTGGGTCTTCCTCCTCCCGATGGGATGTGCCCAGAACACCTCTCCAGCGAGGTGTCCAGGGGGCATCCGGCAAAGATGCCCTAGCCACCTCAGCTGGCTCCTTTCGACGTGGAGGAGCAGCGGCTCGACTCCAAGCTCCTCCGGAGTGACAGTGCTCCTCACCCTATCTCTAAGGGAGCACCCAGCCACCCTGTGGAGGAAACTCATCTCGGCTGCTTGTACTCGTGATCTTGTTCTTTCGGTCATGAGCCAAATCTCATGACTATAGCTGAGGGTCGGAACGTAGATCAATTGATAAATCAAGAGCTTTGCCCCCCTGCTCAGCTCTCTCTTCACCACGACGGTCCGATACAGGGACCGCATCACTGCAGACGCTGAACCGATCCGTCTATCGATCTCACGCTCTCCTCCACCTGAGGCAAGGACACGCGAATGACCTGACGAGGGCAAGGCACCTTTTTCCGGTCGAGACCCATGGCCTCGGATTTGGAGGTGCTGAGCTTCATCCCAGACGCTTCACACTCGGCTGCAAACCGCCCCAGTGCACGCTGAAGGTCCTGGTTTGACGAAGCCAACAGGACCACATCATCCGCAAACAGCAGAGATGAGATTCTGTGGCTCCCAAACCGGACCCTTTCTACATCCTGGCTGTGCCTAGAAATTCTGTCCATAAAAGTAATGAACAGAACCGGTGACAAAGGGCAGCCCTGGCGGAGGCCAACGTGCACTGGAAACAGGCTTGACTTACTACCGGCAATGCGAACCAAGCTCCTGCTGTGGTCGTACAGGGACCGGATAGCCCTTAGCAAAGGACCCCGGACCCCGTACTCCTGGAGCACTCCCCACAGGGTGCCTTCTCCAGATCCACAAAGCACATGTGGATTGGTTGGGGGAACTCCCATGAACCCTCGAGCACCCGACGGAGGGTGTAGAGCTGGTCCAGTGTGCTGCGACCAGGATGAAAACGAATGCTCCTCTCCAGCACCCTGGAATAGACCTTACCGTGGAGACTGAGGAGTGTGATCCCCCTGTAGTTGGAACACACCCTCTGGTCCCCCTTCTTAAACAGAGGGACCACCACTCCGGTCTGCCAATCCAGGGGTACTGTCCCCGACCGCCACGCGATGTTGCAGAGACGTGTCAACCAGGACAGTTCCACAACATCCAGAGACTTAAGGTACTCAGGACGGATTTTGTCCACCCCAGGAGCCTTGCCACCAAGGAGCTTTCTGACCACCTCGGTGACAACGGCCTGGGTGATGGACGAGTCCACATCTGAGTCCCCAGTCTCTGCTTCCTCTTCAGAAGACGTGACGATGGGATTGAGGAGATCCTCGAAGCATTCCTTCCACCACCCAACAACATCCCCAGTCAGGGTCAACAGCTCCCAAACCACACTATAGACAGTGTTGGCGGAGAGCTGCTTCCGCCTCCTGAAGCGTTGGATGGTTTGCCAGAATTTCTTCAAGGCCGAGCAATAATCCTCCTCCATGGCCTCTCCGAACTCCTCCCAGACCCGAGTTTTTGCCTCTGCAACCTCACAGGCTGCAGCACACTTGGCCTGCCGGTACCTGTCAGCTGCCTCCGGGGTCCCACCTACCAACAAAGACAAGTAGGACTCCTTCTTCAGCTTGACGGCATCCCTTACTTCTGGCGTCCACCACCAGGTTCGGGGATTGCCGCTGCGACAGGCACCAGAGACCTTGCGACCACAGCTGCAGGCGGCCGCATCGACAATGAAGGTGGAGAACATGGTCCACTCGGACTCCATGTCTCCAACCTCCCCCGGGATCTGGGAGAAGCTCTCCCGGAGGTGGGAGTTGAAGACCTCGCTGACAGAGGGTTCCGCCAGTCATTCCCAGCAGACCCTCACGATACGCTTGGACCTGCCAGGTCTGACCGGCTTCCTCCCCTCCCAGCAGCTTGAACTCACCACCAGGTGGTGATCGGTCGACAGCTCAGCCCCTCTCTTCAACTGAGTGTCCGAGACACGTGGCCAAAGGTCAGATGATATCGCTACAAAGTCGATCATCGACCTCCGGCTCAGGGTGTCCTGATGCCACATGCACTTATGGACACCCCTGTGCTCGAACATGGTGTTCATGATGGACAAACTGTGGCTAGCACAGAAGTCCAACAACTGAACACCACTCGGGTTCAGATCGGGGAGGCCGTGCTTCCCAATCACGCCCCTCCAGGTCTCACTGTCGCCGCCCACGTGGGCGTTGAAGTCCCCCAGGAGAACAACGGAGTCCTCGGTCTGAGCACTATCTAGTACCCCTCCCAGAGACTCCAAGAAGGTTGGGTACTCTGCACTGCTGCTTGGCCCATAGGCCGAGACAACAGTGAGAGACCTGTCCCCGACCCGAAGGCATAGGGACACGACCCTCTCGTTCACCGGGGTAAACTCCAACACATGGCGACTGAGCTGGGGAGCAATAAGTAATGCTACCCCAGCTCGCCGCCTCTCCTCGTGAGCAACGCCACAAAAGTGGAGCATCCAGCCCCTCTCCAGGAGTTGGGTACCAGAGCCCAAGCTGTGTGTGGAGGTGAGCCCGACTATCTCTAGTCGGTACCTCTCAACCTCCCGCACAAGCTCAGGCTCCTTCCTCCTGTCACCAGGAATGTCACCAGTGAGGTGACATTCCACGTCCCAACAGCCAGAGGCCGTGGGCGCGGACCGGGCCGCTGGGCCACCCGCACTC
The DNA here is from genome assembly GCF_902500255.1 of Thalassophryne amazonica. NCBI lineage: Eukaryota > Metazoa > Chordata > Actinopteri > Batrachoidiformes > Batrachoididae > Thalassophryne > Thalassophryne amazonica. The sequence goes on along the minus strand of NC_047116.1, from coordinate 96,590,312 downwards.
GACTGCCACCCAGTCCTCTCTGCACCCAACCCCCATGGCCCCCTCTGCAGGTGGTGAACCCACAGGAGGGCGGGCCCACATCGCTCTTTCGGGCTGAGCCCAGCCAGGCCCTGTGGGCTAAGGCCCGACCACCAGGTGCTCGCGCGCGAGCCCCAACCCCAGGCCTGGCTCCAGGGTGGGGCCCCGGCTCCACCATACAGGGCGACATCTCGGTCCTTGATTTTGTGTCAGTCGTGGGAGCTTTTGAACTGCCCTTAGTCTGGCCCGTCACGTAGGACCTGTTTGCCATGGGAGACCCTACCAGGGACACGAAGCCCCCGACAACGTAGCTCCTAGGATCATCTGGGAACGCAAACTCCCCCACCACGATAAGGTGGCAGTTCGAGGGGGATTCTCCTTGTGACATTATTCTAAGAAAAATCTCAGAATTCCTTGAATTCTTAGTCATTTCTTAGAATTGTCCCTTAATAAGATGAAAGTTGTCCACAAACCACCTTAGACCTTAAGAGAGCTCCTAAGGTACCAAACTGGTAAGAGGAGGGAGGAGGACTTTTAAGAAGAATATGAGTGTCTTAAGTAGACGAGATGGCAGGAAAGACAGAGAGGAAGCAGAGACATTCTTTGTATGTAGGATGACAGTGAGTCAGTAACACGCTATCAGCTTGATCTATGTCATTATTTTATGTTAATTTATTGTCTTAATGTATTAATGTTTAGGTTCTTGCTATCATATACGCACTGTTAATATTATCATTATTTTTTATTATTAACAGTATTATTAATATTGTTCTTTTTTTTATTATTACCATTTTGCCATTTGATTTTAAATGGATCACAATGGAAATAAGTGTTTTCACTTTCTTGTGTCATGCGTGTATTTTTAATGTATTTACAATAATATTATGTGCTCACAATGAACATACTAAATAAACTCATGCACGCATGCTTTTAATATATAAAAATTCGGCGTGTGAATGAGGTACGTTCAAACATTTTCAAGCTGTGTAACAATTCATTTAATTTTGCTAAGTTTCATCATCATGACATTAATTTAATTTGCACGATTCCACATGTCTTAATTAGGTTATATGATCGGTTGATTTTACTGTCCATTCATAACTAGGAGGGCAGAGTGCATTTGTTTTTTATTTCTACACCCCTTTCCATGACAAGCAATCACAGTTCTTAGAGGACTGCATCATACCTAGCAACGGGGTCAGCCCTCCTCACAAAGATAGGAGTTTGTGTCCCCTCCTTGCTTAGACTTGCTCTCAGACACCTGCTGGCTCATTCGGGCTGAGATTTCTTGCCAGGAAATTTTAGGCTCAGTTAGGAGCTCTTTGAGAGGACTTTGAGATGCTTCACAGATACGGGCCCTGGACCTTTGTTTGCTTGAAAAATATCGGCATCACCAAACACCTCTGTGCAGTGACTTCATAACTCCATAAGTTCTTCCCAGGCGCCTCTCAATCTCAAAAGCCGAGGACCCAGAGACATGCATGTCATCACCCAGTCCAACACCCAGTCCAACACCCAGTCCAACACCCAGTCCATCACCCAGTCCATCACCCAGTCCAACACCCAGTCCATCACTGAGTCCAACACTCAGTCCGTGCAAGCACTGAACAGTGTAGGAGCCAGAACATATCCCTGATGAACACTGATTGGCCACTTGAAAATTCAAGATGGCTGCCAAAATAACCTACAGAAAATTACTTTTTGCATGTAAATGCTCCAATCAGTGAATCTGTTTTATAACATCAGTGAAATCAAAGATAGCATCTAACTTAAAAAAAAGAGATAAATTGAATTTGAGGATAAGTGTTGCCAGATCACAAGTAAATGCGCTTGGAGTCCTCAGGACAATGGTGTAAATAATATTTGAGTGCTAAAATACCCCTCTAGTGGGAAATAATATAACAGTATAATGTCTAATGGCTTTCTTTTCGTACCACCAACGAGAGCAATTTCTGCAGGTCAAAGGTACAAACATGGGGAGCAATTTTGCTCCCAGTTATGCTAATTTATATGTTGGATATTTTGAACAACAGTGTATCTTTAATGAGAACAGAAATCCTTTTTTTTATCACAATATCATTACATACTCGTATTACAGATATCTTGATGATATTCTGTGGCTTTTTAAAGGGTCCCAAACTGAACTGCAAGAATTTACAATTTACCTCAATACAGTCAGGTCAGATTTAAAGTTTTTAGTGGAATATGACTCTCAATGTGTACATTTCAATTTATTTATTTTCATTTTTATATAGCGCCAAATCACAACAAGGTTGCCTCAAGGAGCTTCACACAAGTCTAACCTTACCAACCCCCAGAGCAACACTGATAAGGAAAAACTCCCTCTGAGGAAGAAACCTCAAGCAGACCAGACTCAAAGGGGTGACCCTCTGCTTGGGCCATGATACAGACACAAATCACCAAACAATTTCCTTGATATGTGGATTAAAACAGAGGAGGGGAATCTCGTTACAAGTTTTACATGTTTTTTCCCATACATTATCAAAAACCAAAAATTTCTGTTAAAATCTCAAATATTTCATATTTCAAATATACAGAATTGTTCATATTTGTCTAGTTGGCATGTTTAATTTTATGATTATACAATTTAGGGTTTGTCCACATGAGTGTGCAAAGTTCTGGAAGGGAACTCACAAAGAGGTGGGATTTAAACACGATATGATCTATCAAGGTCAAAAGAAAATCCGGCGGGTGCTGATAGTGTCCTTTTTCAGAATCAGAATCAGAATCAGAATCGCCTTTACTGTCATTGTAATTTGCATTGCAACGAGATTTGAGTGCAACTCCAAAAGGTGCTTTCCGTGGTGCGAGTAACTTTTAGCCAAATAAAAGATAATAAAATTTAACAATAAATTGTTCCGAGTATATGTACAACTAAATAAACATAAGATAAAATAAAATAAAATAAAATGTGGACCAAGTAAAATGTAAAACGAGAATTATGTATAACTGTGGGATCATACTGCACGGGAATATTGCACATGGTTTACAGATATTGCACAAGAAACTTGAAGGTGCGGATTAGAGTGATTTGTTATTGTTCAGTGCAGTGATCGCTCTGGGGAGAAAGCTGTCCCTGAGTCTGTCTGTCCTAGTTTTGATTGACCTATACCGTCGGCCGGAGGGTCGTAGGTCAAACAGGTGGTTGCTGGGGTGGGATGTGTCTTTGCTGATGCTGGCAGCTCTGCTGAGGTAGCGAGAGCTGGCAATGTCTTCCAGGCTGGGCAGAGAGCAGCCAGTGATCCCCTGGGCCGTTTTAATCACCCTCTGCAGTGCTCTCCTGTCTGCTGCTGAGCACCCCCCGTACCACGCTGTGATGTAGTACGTGAGAATGCTCTCGATGGTGGCTCTGTAGAACAACACCAGCAGCTTCTCCTCTAGATTGTTTCTCCTGAGCACCCTCAGGAAGTGGAGTCGCTGCTGGGCTTTCTTCACCACCACTGTGGTGTTAGCAGTCCAGGAGAGGCTGTCAGAGAGCTGCACTCCCAGGAACCTGATGGAGCTGACCATTTCCACACAATCCCCTTGGATGTAGAGCGGGGCTGGGTCAGCCCTGTTCTTCCTGAAGTCAGGACGGACAGGGCTACCAGCGCATGAACACGCTCAGTTGTGTGGCAGAGTTTGTGTGCAACAAAGCACAAGGTGCTCACTTTAAGTGCATGTCCTCCTGATCCCCCCATTTTCAGACAACAGAAGGACTCACTGCAAGAAATGATTTAAAAGAAGGTCACGTCTGGACTTGAGGAAATTCTCATTTACAGTGAGAGTAGTGGATCTGTGGAACAGCCTACAGGAGGATATAGTAACAGCGGTCAGTGTAATTAGTTTGAAGAACAGATTAGATAAATACGGGAAAAATAATATTAGTAATTACAAAATAAGATATATCAATATAACTTTCTGCTATTCGACTCCTAAGCTGTCTTCTGTGTATATTAGATCTGGGTAAAGATGCATCTTGCACCTGCCTCCAGTAACTTAAGAGGCTGATTTAATGTCATTTTACACTTACAGATATTAACAAAATCCTTGTTTACATCACAATACTGCCCACCATCAACTGTGCATTTACTCTGAGTAAAAAACCCACAAAACGGTCTCCACCCCAACACACAAGCGTCTGGAATATTAGTAAATCAGGTCCTAAATCTGAACACACTGAAATCTGATATATTTAAATTTTAACAGTTTCATACCTTGAAAAAAAATCTTTTTTGTTATAATATGTCAACATGTCAGGAAACGTGATTCATCTGCCAGTGGAACATTATATTTATGTTCAATCATTTCTCTTCATAGGTTGTTTGGTGTTGTGTGGCTGGGGTGCCTGGCTGGCTTTTGTTTCTGTTTTCTGTCTTTCCTTCCAGGTGGCATGCATTCAGGACTGAGTGGCTGATGTGTGGCTGAGTTATCAGGACCTCACCCTGATCACCTGAGGCTTGTCATGTGCAGCTCGTCAGGACTCACAGCTGTGGTGCATCTGTATGGATTGGGGCATGGTGGCATTTAAGTCTGGAGTACACAGTGTGTATTTGCCAGAGACTCGACCTTGTGACCAGACGGGTGAGATCGACGTTTGGAGAACCATCTCATCATTATGGATGCAGAGACCGTACCAGGTTTGATGCCATGGTCTGTGAAAGAGGAGGGGGTGAGGTCTCACGCTCGTCAGCACACTTCCTGAGGTACTTTAGGTTTTGTGACTAACATGAGTACAGTCAATAGATGTGGTGTCCCTCACACCTTATTATATTGAGCTGTTATGTTAGTCGTTTAATCAGCTTCCACTGCAGTGGAGAATTGAACTGGGTGTTCCATGCCTGCAGGGTGGGAAGCTGATTGGTGATTAAGCCAGGAAGTGTTTGCTGATTATGTACACCTTTGAGTGGTCTCTCTGTGTGTGGAGTGGTGGACTCACATTATGGTTTCTTCTTTCACAGACTCGGTTGGTCGCGGCCACCTGGGGGGTGTCGGCGGGGTCCTTGGGTCCGAACTGTTCTGGCTCCAGACCGTTTGTGCTGCTGGGAGCACGCCGTTTTTCCACCTCGCCAGGCCGCGCACTTATTGGTTATTAATTGAGCACTCACTGTTATGTCATTAAATTCTGTTATCCTTTGAACCGTGCTCTGTTTCCTTTATGCTGGGTCCTGTCAAACGCTGGGTCGGTGCTCCGACTGCGTCCGACACATAACAGTAGTCTCTGGCCAATACATCACGGACCCAGCGGTAGCAGAGGCGGTACTGTGCCGGGAAGGCGGCAGCAGACGTCAGAAGTTATCCGGATCAGTTGCGGGTGCTCTCCGCCCGGATGGTGCATTTCGGAGAACCGATTATTGAATAGTGATTTGAGCTCTCTTGCAGCCATGTTCCTGTGGTGTTGCCTTATCTGTGGGTTTGTTGTGGAGTGTGAATAGCGACGGCTTCGTGTCACACTTCGTCCGGATAAGAGGTAAAACGGGAGCTGCATGAGTGTGTGTTTAATGGGTGAACGCGCACGGCGGAGTTCTGTGGCACGGGTCGCTGTGCGTCCTGTTGTTACAGTTGTAGCCCCGTCTCCCCGGGTGAAGATAGCTACTGCGTCTGTTGTGTCAGCTTCGGCGTAATTTAGTTGAAGCACATTTTGGTTGTGTGTTACACGTAGCTGCGCACAGGAAAAGCAGCGTGAGTTGTTTTCTCGGTTACCAAAGGGTTTTTTTATTTTTAGCACTTTGGCTCCCCCTGTTGGTGACTGAGTCACATTACCGTCATAGCTCTTAAGGTGGAACAGGTGTGTTCCATTTGTTTGAGCTTAACGGTATAAGTCACTTATTAGTTTTGTGTTGGTTCATTTTTTGTGGCGGTTTTTTGAGTTGGTTTTTGTGTGGGATGTTCAGCACTATTAGTGTTCTGGGGTCGTGAACGTGTAGGCTGTCTGGAGCATAGAAGGGACCCAGGTGACTTTATGTTAGTCTGTTAGTCTTTCTTTTTTATTTCTTTTGGTTTCACCTCCCAGGGTTTGATGGGACGGTCCTCTGGGGGGTGATGGGGGGGGGGGAATTGGGTTGTTTTTTCTTTTTTCTTTTTTTTTGTTTTTGTTGTGCCCTCTCTTCTCCTCTGGCTCCAGCCGTGTGAGCCATACGTTGTCGGCGTTGCTGGAGTGGTGCAGTTTGGTTATGCTGGGCGTTTCCCAGGTAACCTCTGCACCCGGGGGGGGTTTAGGGTGTTTTTTTTTTTTTGTTGATTCCCTGTTCCACCTCCGGCTTCAGCGCGCCTTTGAGCCGTATGCCATCGGCGTAGCTGAGGTTTGGGGCAGTGGAATATACCCGCAGCTGGTGGCTGGTTTAAAAGTCAGAGGGGTGGCGCCGTTTTGTGCCGTGTGCCATTACCGTTGTTCCACTCCTCCCGGTTGACTTTTTGGGTATAGTCGTGGTTGGTGACACTGGACGTACTTCCAGTTTCCACTGCGCTGAGGGGTGGGGTTGGGGTTGTTTTGTTTGTATGTTTTTTTTTCTTTTGTTTTTCCCCCCAGTTTCCGCCCTCAGGGTGTGACTGAGGTGTCCTCTGGGGGGGAAAGGGCTGTGGGTCCATCTAGCCATAGACGGCCGGGGCTGGGTCTGTTAAGTCATGAGGGGGGGCGTCTCCTGGGGTTTGATGGAACGGTCCTCTGGGAGGCGCTGGGAGTCCCCGTGGGTGACTTTGGATCCCAGAGGGACCTCGGCTGTGGTTATTACTCCTGGAGCTGGCGGAATGTCCTCTGGGGGGTGTTGGTCTCTACATGTCGTCCGGGGGGGGGGGGGGGGGGGGGGGGGTGTTAGGGTTTTTGTTTTGTTTGCAAGCTTAAGTTTGGGTTGTGTTTTTCTTTTCTCCTCTTCCCGGGGTTTGATGGGACGGTCCTCTGCGGAGGGGGGGGGGGGGGGGGGTTTGGTTGTTTGTGTTTGTCTTTTTTGTTTTATGACTAAACAGACTCTAAACATGTTCGGACAAGTGCTGACTGCACAGGTTCAAGAACTCCTGGCCACACCTGTGCAAATTGAATGACAGAAACAAAGGCAAAGATGTAGTCAGAGGAGAAGACGTCAACAGTTCTGTTAGATGAAGATTCAGTTGGAAGATGAATGCAGATACGGTTTCCAGCCATGGTCCCTGGAGGGGGGTGTTTTTCCTGGGCCAGGTTTGTGTGGTCGCTGGGAGGCTTCCCGTGAGGGTGGGGTGCTGTTGTGTGGCTGGGGTGCCTGGCTGGCTTTTGTTTCTGTTTTCTGTCTTTCCTTCCAGGTGGCATGCGTTCAGGACTGAGTGGCTGATGTGTGGCTGAGTTATCAGGACCTCACCCTGATCACCTGAGGCTTGTCATGTGCAGCTCGTCAGGACTCACAGCTGTGGTGCATCTGTATGGATTGGGGCATGGTGGCATTTAAGTCTGGCTCCAGACCGTTTGTGCTGCTGGGAGCGCGCCGTTTTTCCACCTCGCCAGACCACGCACTTATTGGTTATTAATTGAGCACTCACTGTTATGTCATTAAATTCTGTTATCCTTTGAACCGTGCTCTGTTTCCTTTATGCTGGGTTCTGTCAAACGCTGGGTCGGTGCTCCGACTGCGTCCGACACATAACAGTTTGGTATTTTTAAATATAAATAAGATGACATGGGATTAGATGCAACAGAGCAATTCATGGCAGGTCAAAGAAAGTGTACATACAGCCTCAGTGCGTCCTGGTAATGATCAATTAAAGCATTAAAATGCTGCATTAACTTAATCTCTCCCAAAATTAAAGTAGTTAAACTCACACCCTACTGTGGATCTGTGACGGGTGTGAATTAATCTCTGGCTCCTTGGCTCATATGTTCTGGCTCTACAATTAATTTAGCAATCTATCTTCACACTGGTGTTTGGCATAGAATGTGAGAAACTGACACATTGTGACCCTTTAATTAGGGCCCACAACCAGTGATGACCTAACTGGTAACACCTGAGGTTCCAATCTAGCCCCGATGATAACCATCCCAGAGTGGCATCTATATATTGGTCAGGGTCAATGAAAAACTATAGCTCAAGTCTGGGAGCCTAACCCTGGTTTCTACAACCTTGGTCAACACCCAGTCCACGCAAGCATTGAACAGTGTAGGACCCAGAACACATCCCTGAGGAACACCAATTTTCTTTGGGAAAAATACAGTTTCAATGCCTGTTGGATTCGATGGCATATGTTACCACGAAATATGATACTCAGCACATCAGATGATGCAAACTATTCCTTTTTATAATCCTATTAGTACAACCAATAACTTGCACAAGTTTTTTTTATCAAAATTGGAGGAACCTTAATATCTAATATTTGTTTGTAACTCCAAAAGTTTTTGCAACAGATTGTTCAAACTACACCTTTTTGTAATCCTTATGGTCAGACAAATCATTTTAATCCCTTTATATTCACGGTAGACTGAGACTGCAGCCTTTTGTACACCTCATAATTCCCTTTGAATAAAACCTTTGACACACAATGGAAATAGTTGGGTTTGACCCTTGACCTACAAGGCGAGCAGTATCATACTTTTCAATACACCAACAATAATGTGCATAAATATACTCCTTTTTTAATTTACATTTTTTTTATATTAAATTTGTAGCTAATATTATTGTTATTGTTTTATGTATTTTGGGGAAGATATACTTTTGTTCATTTTTAACTGTTAACATAAAAACAAAAGTTATATTAAAATATATCAATTTAACAAATATTATATCAACCTGGCTTAGTTCTGCTCCAAAGTTAATTGGATTCTGATTTCTTATTAGTGATTCTCTGTTTCAACACCTGTTTCCCTCAAATAAAATAAATCAAAAAGACTACAACAAAAACTTACTGTGTGTATTTTAAAATACCTCCGGTGAGGGCAGACGAACCCTGATGTGATCGTACAGGTGCAGTCGCTCAGGGCAACACAGAATCTGTTTGAAGAATCAGCAGAGATCTGCTGATTTCTCTTCTTGGCAAACAAGAACATTACGTGACTACAAAACTGAGAGTAAGATGAGCAGCGAACGCAACGTGTCTGGACTTCAACTGTTCTCTGAAATATGACCTCTAAGCCGGTTGAACGGTTTGAAGGACACAGCAGAATAAGACAAAGTAAGTTGGATGTTGGCTCTGAGTCCCGTTGGTGTGGTGCGTATCCCTGGATTCTGGAGCATGAAGAGGATGAGAACCTATGACTGCCCCTGTACGGAACACTGGTCCATCACCAGTTACTTTCCCAGCCAAGGCTGACACTCATTTACAGCTGGGAGAACTGGGACAAAGGAAATAAAGTGCCTTGTCCAAGGACACAGACAGGTAGTGTGACTGAGAATTGAACTCAGGTCTACCCGTGGTAGCCCCGCCTCTCCTCCTCCACAGCACCACCATTTAAAAAAGGTGTGGCCACCTTTATTGTGTGAGTGAATTAGAACAGTGATTTTCAACCTTTTTTGAGCCGCGGCACCCTTTTTATATTTACAAAATCCTGCGGCACACCACTGTCATGTGTCACGTGTCACGCACCACTAACTCGACTGTCTCTACACGGTGCGTTAGTAACACGTGCGGTACAGATATGACGTAACATAGTATACTATAGTCATGGAGCTGTATATAAGAACTAGAGAGCGCAGTCCCAATGCTGCACATTAAACGAAAACGTCCCTTCATGGACAGCGACATGACGTCTCCTAACCGGGCAAAATATTGACGAAGTACCCGGATGTTAATGCATTTTCAATGGAGATTCGCGACTGAACACACTCAGAAAAATGCTCGCAAAATACGTGTTAAAATGCCATTTTGTCCTGGATATCAAGCCAGTAAAATTAAATTACATTAACTTATGTCAGGAAAGTATTAAAGTTACTCTGACACCCACACATTCACAAATATTAGTGTTGAAAGTTACACGGATCTGCGCTGTTAAGCTGCGCTGCTCGGCTGAGCTGCTGCTGTTCAACGCAGCGCGGCTCCTAAAACCATTAAAATACATTTATATATATTATATTTTTACACAATTATCCTTTATTGACCGAGTTTCATTCATGAAGTCAGCGGTGTGTCTGTGTGTGTGCACATTTCTGTGTGTGTGGCAGCACAGCGCGGGTCATTAATCTCATTATTTTAAGGTGCAAAACAAAAAAAAAAAACTCCCTAGTCTTGTCGAACAAGTTTTAGTCACTAACGACCAGTGATGCCAGTAATGCGTTACTTAGTAACGCGTTACTCTAATCTAACCACTTTTTTTAGTAACAAGTAATCTAACGCATTAATCTTTCCAAAATCAGTAATCAAACTAAAGTTACTTCTCCAAGTCACTGTGCGTTACTATTATTTTTGCATTGTGGGTCGATAGCAGCATTAAACTTGGTCAGGAGGTCGGGGTTCGACTGAACTGCCCACTTTAAGCGAGTTGTGAGCTTTTCATCTGCGGTTTTCTACAGCAGCTACGACTCGTCCAGACCTCTTAAAGTGCGGTGACAACAGCACACCTGCACTGAACTTTACAGACATTTTTATGCTTTTTTTTCTCCTTTATTTAGAATTCTGATCTGAGATGCTCCGTATCTGCTGGTTAAAAACAGCTGATCCTCCACGACGCGTCAACAACTAACACTATTTTCCACTCAAATGCACCTAAACTCTCTTTCTGAGGACCACATGATGTGAAAACACAATAAAAATTTCATACCTGTAAATCTGGTCATGTTTTCTGCATAAATAAATGTTAGCCATTCTTTGTGCTCAAACACCAAAGCAGGGGCGAATCCAGAAGGAATGGGGGCGTGGGGCAGGGATGTGCCCCCCCCACAACACCCCTAGATTAAAGGTACAGTTTTGAAGCCTTTTTTTTACTACAACTATACTAATACTACTTATAATAATAATAATTTCGACAAGTAAAATGTTAAGAGAGAATTTAAATGTTAGAAAAATGTTAGAAAGAATTTAATAGTTACATTTATAAACAATGTAGGTTAGAAATTGCAAGTTTTACTGTTACCTCATATTTAACTGTGACAATATGAGGTCAAGAAAGATGTCTTTATTTTACTTTTTATAAAACAAGTATTTATTTTCATTGAAGTCAAGAAAGGGTGACTATAAAGTGAGTGTCATGTTGAGGTGGCAGAGGGCTGTTGTCAGCACCTGGGGAAAGTAACTAAAAAAAGTAACTAGTAATCTAACTTAGTTACTTTTACAATTGAGTAATCAGTAAAGTAACTAAGTCACTTTTTCAAGGAGTAATCAGTAATCAGTAATTGGATTACTTTTTCAAAGTAACTGTGGCAACACTGCTAACGACAAGAATTTTAACTAGGCATTGGTCTAGCAGTGGAAAATATCAACTAGACATAAGTGAAATTAATGATCCGTGTCATCGGGTGACACAGGTACCGCAGGAGTCATACAGCTGTTTATCATCCAAATATCACGGACAAAGTGACAACAATAACCAAAACCACTTACTTATGGAAGGAAATATTGTCTCCCTTGTTCTTCCGTTTGTGACTTTGCCAACATGCGCAGCTTTCCAGCAAATTCCACCTGTCTCTTGACGAGACTAAGTGAACTTCTACGCACACAAATCACTAACTTGCCCGGAATTAAAATGGCGATCACGCCTCCTTGTCGGCACACGGCTCAGCGCTACTGCGCGCCTTGCTGCCATCTACTGGAATAAAAGAGCATTACACCATCTGCCACACTATTACAGCACATACACCCGATAATATTTGATAATTGCCCACGGCACCCCTGACAATTGATCACGGCACCCTAGGGTGCCGCGGCACCCCGGTTGAGAATCACTGAATTAGAAAGCAGACTGATCGCTGACTCCATCCTGAGCTCATTAAAGCAGCAATAAGTACAGAAGGACATGGGTTCACATCCCTACCTGACTGAGGGCTGCTCCTCTTGGGGGCCTTTTCTTTCTTGAACTTGGGCACGATGCGGAACATGCTGCTTCGGCTGTTCCTCTTGCCATACCCCAGAGAGTGGTCCTGGTACATAAGCACAGTCAACCTATAGCCTTTGCTATGCTGCTGGAACCATGTTCCACCCGCAGCAGGTCTCCACAGTTCAGCATCTGGCTAGGAGTGTGAAGGTGTATGTACTGTGTGTGTGTGAACATCTGCTCACCTCCTCATCGTCGGGCTGCAATATATGGTGGAGCCACTGGATCTCTCCCAGTTTGCTCAGTTCCAACTCCAGACCTTGGAGGGCGCCGGACAGCTGTTCCTCCTCAGGTGGGTCCAGCTGCTGCAGGAAAGAACCCAGAACTGGTCATTAGCACTTACATGAATGGCATCATCTAATGATACTGTGTGCGTGAAACATAGAAGTGGAGCTCACCAGGGAGACGCGGCCCACCAGAAGAGACTCCGTTTCATTATAGAGGGCTTTAACCGTGCTCGCCACCTCTATAGCAGTGTTCCTCGTCAGACTCTGGTGAGCAGAAACAACATTCATTCACAAAGACCTCTCACTCAAATCACCTGCGTCACACTTTTTGTTAAGTCTGATCCACAGAGGTCCTTGTCACAGTTGCAGCACGAGTAGAGACACCAACAGGTTTACCTCAAAACACAGTGATTCAAATCAGGAACAGAGCTGAGGTCAGTGCACGTGAACTCTGTGTCCGTGAGGGGAAACACAGGTAGATAATCCAGTAAACACAGCTCAAGGTCACAACAGACAGACTGACCAACAGCACCAGGTAACCACGTCAGCTGAGGCAGGTCAACTGGACGTGTTAGTTTCCTTGAAGGCATTTTATCCAGAAAAGGTTAATCAGGTCTCAGTGGAGTCGTGAGAGACTCAAATATTTATCCTCTGAGGGATCACTGATGTCACAGTGATGCAGAGAAACGCCTTAAGAGTTGTTAATCGCCGTGGTTATTTGAGCTCAGCTGTGAGCTTCCATTGTTCTCAGAGGTGAGATGACAAGTTTCAGTCTCGGTCATAAAGATGAAAGGATGGAATTACAGGGAGGAGAGAGGTAGAATGTTTCATCAGTTTAACAAAGATGGCTTTCTTGTCACCTCTTTCAAACCATCTCTGAGGTATGAACATTGTTATTTATCTCTATAGGAGCTAAGTGCATCTGGAATCCTTAGGTTTAAATCCCACTCATGCTATCTGTCTGTGTCTGTGGACAAGACACATCATCTACATGGTCTCAGTCTACAAGTGGTGTCCTGCCAGGGGGAGTCGTAGACTCTCATCCGCTTGATGCTCTGGAATCCGGAGGCAGCAGTGGGCCTTATACAGGATTTAATTCTACTTCTATCTTCAAAGCGGTGTCCTTTTTCCTTTAGATGCTGTTGGGCGGCTGAGTTGTGATCAGTGGAATTGGTCTTCTGTCTTGAGCCATTTGTTTGTTGAGCAGCTGTTTGGTTTCTCCAGTGTAGAGGTAACTGCAGTCCATGCTGCACTGAACCAAAGTCACCAGGTTGCTTTTGTGGGTGTTTTGTGGGCGGACTTTGGGGTGAACCTGTTTCTGTCTGATGATGTTGCTGGATTTAAAAAACACAAGAATGTTGTGGTTATTAAAAACATCAAGGACCTGCAGCTGGAGGCAGATGAAACAATCGTGTCTTTTGATGTGACTTCATTGTTCACCTGCATCCCCACCACTGAGGCCATCTCAGCTGTGAGGCAGAGACTGCTGGAGGATGTGTCTCTACTTGAAAGGACCAAATTCACACCAGACCACATCTGCCAACTCTTGGAGATCTGTCTTAACACCACGTATTTCCTGTTTAGGGGGAATTACTACAGGCGGATTCATGGTTGTGCGATGGGGTCTCCGATATCCCCCATTGTGGCCAATCTGTACATGGAGCGATTGGAGAAGACAGCCTTGACGTCTTTCACGGGCATCTCTCCCAGTCACTGGTTCAGATATGTTGATGACACATGGGTTAAAATCAAGCAACAGGAAGTTGAGGACTTTACAGAACACATCAACTCGGTGGACGTCAATATCAAGTTCACACGTGAGGATGCCAGAAACAACCATTTAGCCTTCTTGGACTGTGATGTTACGATTGGAGAGAACAGGCAGCTCCAGACAGAGGTTTACAGAAAACCAACTCACACTGACCAATATCTGCTCTTTGGCTCAAACCACCCCCTTGAACACAAGCTTGGGCTGATCAGGACTCTTCAACACAGAGCCCTACAGGTGCCCACAACTGCAGAGGGAAGGGTTAAAGAACAACAAATTGTCCAGAAAGCACTCACAGTATGTGGGTACCCACGATTTTCCCTGGACAAAGTGCAGAAGTCCCAGAGAACAAAGAGACCAGATAGACAGGAGACGGAGCCAAGAAGAAGAGGAGTGTCTCTCCCTTATTTAGCAGGAGTAGGGGAAAAACTACAGAGGATCTTCAGACAGCACAAAATCCCAGTTTACTTTAAACAGGTTAACACCTTGAGACAGAAATTAGTTCACCCTAAGGACACGATCCCTAGTTACAAACAGAGCAATGTAGTGTATTCTATCAGATGTCAGGAAAACTGTAACGAACACTACATAGGTGAGACTAAGCAACCTTTACACAAAAGGCTATACCAGCACCACAGACAGGGTGCCAGTGGACCTCAGTCTGCAGTTCATCTCCACCTTAAAGACACTAACCACATGTTTGAGGACAAGGAAGTTAAAATATTAGCCAGAGAGAAGAAATGGTTTGAGAGAGGGGTCAAGGAGGCATTGTTTGTGAAATGTTTGAAACCCAGCCTTAACCGGGGAGGGGGTCTGAGACACGCTTTATCCCCTGTTTACAATGGGGTACTCAGGTCAAAGCAGTTTCAGTCTTTTGTTCATGGTAATGAGTCATTCACGTCATCAGCAGAGTCGTCAAGGGAGCCATCAGGAGAGGGACAGCTGCCCTGTCATTAGGAGGGTGCTAACTAGAGCACAATAGGTGCTAATCAGAGCTATTGCTTAGTCACCAGCCTATAGCAGTCTGCCTCTCGGTAGGAGGGGTCTGGTTAGGTTTAAAACTCCAGCTTTTGTGCAAGAATTTTAGCTGAGAAAGCTTCTGCGATTTGAAGCGAAACGTCCTCGTGTCAAGCAACCCAGTCCAGTCGAAGATTCAAGCTTCTCTACAATGTTGTGGTTGTTGAAGTTTCTCGGAATTCCAGTCACATACAGAATTACAAAGTTATTGCTGTTCTTCTTTCCTTCATCACTCACATTGTTGGTGTTCCTTCTGTCTCTTGTAGCTGTTTTCAGAAGGTTAATTTAGAACGTGCACCAACAGCTTTTCCTGTATATTCGTTTTGTGAATTGATTTGTAATTTGTGTCTGTATCATGGCCCAAGCAGAGGGTCACCCCCTTTGAGTCTGGTCTCCTTGAGGTTTCTTCCTCAGATGGAGTTTTTCCTTACTACTGTTGCTCTGAGGGTTAGTAAAGTTAGACCTTACTTGTGTGAAGCACCTTGAGGCAATTCTGTTGTGATTTGGCGCTATATAAATGAAAATAAATTGAAAGTGAATTGAAATTGAAAGTCCACGAATTTTAAAAGCCTCCTTTCCTTGGGCCTGGGCACTCGATGAGATGTTTCCAGCTCAATGTTGCAGGGTTCTAATAATTCCCAGCTTGTATTCCAGTGGGTGGTGGGACTCAAAGAGAAGGTCCTGGTCTCTGCCCAGGTCATCAGATATAGTGACCTCTAGAGGCCTTAACATGAATTTTCTGGGAGTTTTAAGGTTGTCAACCATTAAATGAGGAAGTGGGTTCAGGAGATCCCTGTATTGGAAACTCACCTCTGGAAACTTGGGGTGTGTTTTGTTGATGGCGTGAGACGCAGCGTTGACAGCGTGAGCCAGCTCCTGCTCCAGAAGCCCATTGGTCTGGGCAGCTTCACAGATCCTGTGATGAGACGTGATAAATGTCCACAGAGCTCATTCTGTGCCACTACACACGGCGACCAGACGACCGTGAGTGCTCACCTCGTAATCAGCTCCTCTGCTGCTCGAGCGCACAACTGCACCAGCACGGCCTCCTCCTCAGTCGCGAGGTCGACAGACTGCTGCGGGTAGAGGTGAGGCCGCAGCGGAGCCTTATCGTACTTCAGCTTGTCTTCCCACGACTTCAACGTGTTCTCAAACGCCTGCAAAATGACAAGATGTACTTCATCAAGTGTCCTTTGTCCTACTGGGGCACAAGGGGCCAAAATGGTGCAGGTTTTCACCTCAGCAGGTGATTTCACAGATGTTCAGGGCCTCATTGATGAAGCACTGCCTCAGATTCATAGTAAAGGCATGTGTGAGAAAAAAAAGTGCACAAAAGAATTGGGCAGATAAAACAGTTCGTTCACCCACTTGCAAGCAAAGCTGTGTTTATAAGTCACACATGACTGAATCTGTCAGATGTCAATCTGCCTCACGACCCGTCCTCCACACGCTCTCATCCAACCACAAACATGCAACACAAAAACACCTCGTGAACATTCAAACCTGCACATGAAGCTCAAACCATGTAACCATGTACCTACCATGTTAACAGTGCCGCCACCAGAGTCCATGGCGGTTCACTCGTGGTGCAACATGTTTATTATTAATTCTGACATCACAATCACTTAATGACATAAC
This sequence comes from Thalassophryne amazonica, assembly GCF_902500255.1. Lineage (NCBI taxonomy): Eukaryota > Metazoa > Chordata > Actinopteri > Batrachoidiformes > Batrachoididae > Thalassophryne > Thalassophryne amazonica. Next base: position 96,573,664 of record NC_047116.1, on the reverse strand, counting down.
TTTAACAAACTATAGGAAGCTTTAACAATCTCACCACAAGAACCAGCAGAAAAGTTTCCAAATAATAGAATAAGTAGATAATTATTTGTTGTTACAGTGTTCCCAGAATCCTTTGTGCTGCTGTCTTTATTAAGATAAAATCTCTCCTCATAAATACTGAGCAGTGAAAAAGATGTGGGCCCATTTTTAATATAAAACTGCATGAAGGAAACGATATGCTTCATGCCAGAAGCAGCAGGTGGGACTTTCTCCGAATGACAGCAATAATGCAGTCACACGCACCTCAATTATATTTACATTTAATTTTGCTGTCAAGTTTGTTTTTATAAATCACAACGTATGCGTTTAAGTTTTCATGCGGATCTTTTTGTTCCAGTTTTGAGTGCGCACAAGAGTGATGAATGAGGCCCCTGAACTTGAAGGTGAGGCGATCGGGGAAAACCTGCACCGTCTCGGTCCTTTGTGGCTCACTGTTGCTTATCCAAAACCCAAATGCTGCTACAACAGCTTGACAACACTAACGAGTCTTTGTTATTCCAACCCGCTCTCACCCGGTCTCTGGTGAGCATCTGAGCCCGGTTTTTGTGCTGGATTTTGATGACTCCAGGAGGCTGAATCCAGGCCTCACCGTCCACCTGAACAGGGACGCCCTCATCACCCAGGATCGTGATCTTCACTGTGCGACACTGACACAACAACACAGACACACGTGACAAATACAAAAATAAATAAATAAAATACATTTTTAAAAATCAATAAAATCTTCTTTTTTGTTGATTGACAGACTGCAAACCAGCGTAGGTGGTAGGGGTGCATACGTCTTTCTTCTAAATCAATACAATACAAAACGCAAAACAGTGTAATAAAAAATAAAATAATCAAAATATGCAAAAAATATCTTAGCACTAATGACTGAACCTTCGTCTACTGTTGTGTGGGCCGCTGAAGAGGAGGTACTGCTGGCCCACCACCAGAAGGCGCCCTGCCTGAAGTGCGGGCTTCAGGCACGAGAGGGCGCTGCCGCCTCAGGAACAAGCCGTGGTGACAGCTGTCACCCATCATCCGTGACAGCTGTCACTAATCATCACATCTGGTATAAAAGCAGGAAGACACCTCCACCAAACTGCCGAGATATCATCTTCATCTGGAGGTAATACTCTCAGCCTTTTGTGATTTATAAATCTGTTATTGTGAGTGTTTGCAGGAGAACCGGTCGTTTTTACGGAGGCTGTGCAAGACGGCGCTCCTTTTCATCTGAGACCGCTGCAACGTGTTGAGTGAGAGGTGGAGGTGGCATTCCCACCATTGTTACTGGGTGTTCACACACCCACCCTTTGACTGTCTTTTGCTTTCTGCCAGCAGTACCAGATCCGACACGCCGGGAAGGTGGCCACCTGGGGACTCCGGGACTTGGCGGCTCCAGTATTCCTCGGGTTCAGGTGGCGGTGGAAATCGTGTGGTTCCGGTTCGTTTCCAGACGGGCGTCTCCTGTCGTCGAGCCTGCCCACACGACACCTTTATTAATTGACTGTTGCACATTCTGAATCTGCTGTGTTTGGTTGTGACATTCACAACAGTAAAGTGTTATAATTTGTCTCCTTCCATTGTCCGTTCATTTACACCCCCTGTTGTGGGTCCGTGTCACTACACCTTCCCAACAGGATATCTCGGCCGTTTGGTGGAGGTGTCTTCCTGCTTTTATACCAGATGTGATGATTAGTGACAGCTGTCACGGATGATGGGTGACAGCTGTCACCACGGCTTGTTCCTGAGGCGGCAGCGCCCTCTCGTGCCTGAAGCCCGCACTTCAGGCAGGGCGCCTTCTGGTGGTGGGCCAGCAGCACCTCCTCTTCAGCGGCCCACACAACAGGAGGCGCCCTGCCTGAAGTGCGGGCTTCAGGCACGAGAGGGCGCTGCCGCCTCAGGAACAAGCCGTGGTGACAGCTGTCACCCATCATCCGTGACAGCTGTCACTAATCATCACATCTGGTATAAAAGCAGGAAGACACCTCCACCAAACTGCCGAGATATCATCTTCATCTGGAGGTAATACTCTCAGCCTTTTGTGATTTATAAATCTGTTACTGTGAGTGTTTGCAGGAGAACCGGTCGTTTTTACGGAGGCTGTGCAAGACGGCGCTCCTTTTTATCTGAGACCGCTGCAACGTGTTGAGTGAGAGGTGGAGGTGGCATTCCCACCATTGTTACTGGGTGTTCACACACCCACCCTTTGACTGTCTTTTGCTTTCTGCCAGCAGTACCAGATCCGACACGCCGGGAAGGTGGCCACCTGGGGACTCCGGGACTTGGCGGCTCCAGTATTCCTCGGGTTCAGGTGGCGGTGGAAATCGTGTGGTTCCGGTTCGTTTCCACGCGGGGCGTGTTTTGTTTGTGGCTCAATGGAGCATCAATTGAGCGATTGCCCCGAACGGTTAAACACCAACGCCCGCCCCTGGAGACTGGGCTTAGGGTGGGCCAAAAAATTCACGTGGGCAATCGAGAGCTCCTTGCGGTGAAAGAGGCCCTTGAGGAGTGGAGACACCTGCTGGAGGGAGCGTCAGTGCCTTTCACGGTTTTCACTGACCACCGGAACCTGGAGTATATCAGGACCGCCAAGCGACTGAACCCCAGGCAAGCCCGCTGGTCACTGTTTTTCGGCCGTTTTGACTTCCGGATCACCTACCGCCCCGGGACCAAAAACCAAAGATCGGATGCCCTGTTCCGGGTGCATGAACAGGAAGTCAAGACCGAGCTGTCGGATCCACCGGAACCCATTCTCCCGGAGTCCACTATCGTGGCTGCTCTGACCTGGGACGTGGAGAAGACCGTCCGGGAGGCCCTGGCACGGAGCCCGGATCCCGGAACAGGGCCGAAGAACAGACTATACGTCCCACCAGAAGCCAGATGCCGTTCTGGACTTCTGTCACGGGTCCAAGCTCTCCTGCCACCCAGGGGTGCGTAGGACCGTGGCAGTGGTCCGGCAGCGCTTCTGGTGGGCGTCCCTGGAGACTGATGTCCGGGCTTACATCCAGGCCTGCACCACCTGCGCCAGGGGCAAGGCTGACCACCAGAAGGCACAGGGACTTCTACAGCCACTTCCTGTGCCTCACCGCCCCTGGTCCCACATCGGTCTGGATTTTGTCACGGGCCTCCCGCCGTCCCGGGGACACACCACCATACTCACGATAGTGGACCGTTTCTCCAAGGCGGCCCACTTCGTGGCCCTCCCGAAGCTCCCGTCGGCCCAGGAGACGGCAGATCTCCTCGTCCACCATGTTGTCCGGCTGCATGGGATACCAACAGACATCGTTTCGGATCGCGATCCCCAGTTCTCCTCGCAGGTGTGGAGAAGTTTCTGCCGGGAACTGGGGGCCACTGTAAGCCTCTCATCTGGGTATCACCCGCAGACTAACGGACAGGTCGAACGGGCCAACCAGGAGTTGGAGCAGGCCCTCAGGTGCACGACCTCCGCACACCCGACGGCTTGGAGTGAACATCTGGCCTGGATCGAGTACGCTCATAACAGCCAGGTGTCCTCTGCCACCGGCCTCTCCCCATTCGAGGTGTGTCTGGGGTACCAGCCCCCTTTGTTTCCTTTGGTGGAGGGAGAGGTCGGTGTGCCCTCGGTCCAGGCCCACCTGCGGAGATGCCGTCGGGTGTGGCGCACCGCCCGTTCGGCCTTGTTGAGGGCCCGGACGAGGGCTAAAGCCCATGCAGACCGTCGACGGTCCCCGGCCCCCGGTCCCCACTTACCAGCCCGGGCAGGAGGTGTGGCTTTCCACCAAGGACATTCCACTCCAGGTCGAGTCCTCCAAGTTGAAAGACCGATTCATTGGACCCTTCCCCATCCTCAAGGTCCTCAGTCCTACCGCAGTGAGGCTCCAACTCCCGGCCTCACTGCGGATCCATCCGGTCTTTCTTGTCTCCAGGATAAAACCGCATCACACCTCGCCCCTCTGTGCACCCGGTCCAGCGCCGCCTCCTGCCCGTATTATCGACGGGGAGCCGGCTTGGACAGTTCGCCGGCTCTTGGACGTCCGTCGAATGGGCCGGGGTTTCCAGTATTTGGTGGACTGGGAGGGGTATGGACCCGAAGAACGCTCCTGGGTGAAGAGGAGGTTCATCCTGGACCCGGCCCTCCTGGCCGATTTCTATCGTCGCCACCCGGACAAGCCTGGTCGGGCGCCAGGAGGCGCCCGTTGAGGGGGGGGTCCTGTTGTGTGGGCCGCTGAAGAGGAGGTACTGCTGGCCCACCACCAGAAGGCGCCCTGCCTGAAGTGCGGGCTTCAGGCACGAGAGGGCGCTGCCGCCTCAGGAACAAGCCGTGGTGACAGCTGTCACCCATCATCCGTGACAGCTGTCACTAATCATCACATCTGGTATAAAAGCAGGAAGACACCTCCACCAAACTGCCGAGATATCATCTTCATCTGGAGGTAATACTCTCAGCCTTTTGTGATTTATAAATCTGTTATTGTGAGTGTTTGCAGGAGAACCGGTCGTTTTTACGGAGGCTGTGCAAGACGGCGCTCCTTTTCATCTGAGACCGCTGCAACGTGTTGAGTGAGAGGTGGAGGTGGCATTCCCACCATTGTTACTGGGTGTTCACACACCCACCCTTTGACTGTCTTTTGCTTTCTGCCAGCAGTACCAGATCCGACACGCCGGGAAGGTGGCCACCTGGGGACTCCGGGACTTGGCGGCTCCAGTATTCCTCGGGTTCAGGTGGCGGTGGAAATCGTGTGGTTCCGGTTCGTTTCCAGACAGGCGTCTCCTATCGTCGAGCCTGCCCACACGACACCTTTATTAATTGACTGTTGCACATTCTGAATCTGCTGTGTTTGGTTGTGACATTCACAACAGTAAAGTGTTATAATTTGTCTCCTTCCATTGTCCGTTCATTTACGCCCCCTGTTGTGGGTCCGTGTCACTACACTTTCCCAACATCTACACTGCTAAACTTGTTTTTTTTTTCCAGCTAAATTAATTATTTTACCTTCTGCATTTAATGCGGACTTAATAGAACTTGCACTCTCTTCTGACACGAGGTGAACACAGTGGAAGTGTCGTGTTTGTTTCAACAGAAAGTGAAATCAGGAGAATGAGAAACAAACATGATGAACCTAAAACCAGACAGGATCTTCTGTCACGTTTAGGTGTGAGTCCTGACCTGTGCTATGCGGTGATGCTGCAGTTTGATGACTCTGGACACGGCCATCTGCATGCTGCCAAACACAGCCACCACCTCCAGGATCTTATCATCGAAGGACGGAGCGCAGAAGATCTGGAGGCCAATACACAGAACATGCAGAAGTCTGCTGGTACAGAGCTCAGCATCAATAAGGCACAACCCCATGACCACGTGGGGACTCCATCCCACACGTGTGTCAGTGGCTGGATGATGACACGCCCACCTGTCCCCTATCTGCTGTTAGGAGACCGTGGGTCTGCTGGGGTGTCACCAGTGGTGGGCACTGTGTTTTGTTTTTTGTTTTTTTTGTGCGCCAGAGAATTGCTGCGGTTTAAACAACAGAATCCATGATGACAATTGCAAATGAACATTAGGATTATGGGATATCTCAATACTTAGGGTGAATACTGCCATGAACACTACTGGCCAGTAGATGGCAGTAGAGACTGTAGAGCAAACAGGAAGCGATGCAACTCACAGTGATTCCAATTGAAAATAATGGAGAAGCAACCTGAGCTTCTTCTGACATTTTTACATAAAACAAACACAATAACAACGTCTATAAACCCAGAGAACATATTCACGAGAGTTTTAGGCACAATATATAAAGCATTTAATGCTGTTGTCTGTGTGGAGCCTGATCAGAGTGTCTCAAATGCATTTCTCCTGTCATGAATGGACTGAGATTACCCATAATGCACCTGAACACAGCATGTCCACACTAAAACCTTCAAAATTAGTGTAATACTTTAAAACTAAAACATAAAGCTGACATATCACTTTATAAAACTTCAGAAGTGCCGTTAATTTAAATAACTTGTCCGAAATTAGTTTGGTTAAAATTTTAACCATAAGTTAAAACTGTATGCCTCTGGATGACTTGGGTGATATTGCCAATGAATCAGTATGGGGTCTAGAGAAATTATCTTGTGACCAGTTCTTTTCTGACTGCAGAGGATAGAGTGGTTTCTTCAGAAACCAGCTCTCTTCTGTTTACAGAGAATACAGCTGTTTATCTACTACAAAACATTTAATAAGTAAGCGCTAAAATCTTTGATATCAGACTTAACAAAGATTTTTAACTGTTAAAGCTTTATTCACTTCACCTGCAAAAATATGTTAGCGATCTAAAAATTATCGGAAGATAATTGATCTGATGATGGTTTTCAAAGTTATCTGAAAAGCTAATCCAATAATGAAAACATTAGCTTTGATAATTAGCAGTTACTGTGGCCCACCACTGGGTGGCACAGCTCAGTCTTCATTTATATAACAGCAACATGTGGAAGTGTACAGTGACAAAAATGTCGTCTCACTTGTCCGTCCAACAAAACTGTTAGTCAGCAGCATGAAACAAAGACGGGCTGATGTTTTATTCATTTGGTTCCATAGTGGTCAATCCCACACAGAGCAGGTAGCTAGTAGCTGGGCTACCTATATGGAGACGTGGACTTGAGTCTCAGTCCAACTCCCTGTCTGTGTCAAGAAGCAGCAGGACAAAGGATAGAGGGGTAGCCGTCAGACAGGGACAGCTGCAGTGAGGACAGATGTCTTCATCCTCTACATCCTCCTGTGAGCCTCTGGTCCCAATTAGAATAACATGGTGACTTTTCAGTTGAACTAACACACACATACTCACATCGTCCTCCTTGGTGCCGCCCCAGAAGTTGGTTCCACCAGCGTAGCTGGGAATGTTTAAGACCGCAATTCCCTGGAGGCTGGGCAGTGGGATGTACTGTCCGTCACACTGCAAGACACAACAAATAAACAAATAAATAAACACAACAAACAAACACAACAAGCAAACAAACAACAAACAAACACAACAACCATCAGAGGTCAACAGCAGGAACTCAAAGACCATCAATCAAAAGCAAAAGAAGAAGAAAACAAGTTTGAATAATATTAAGATCTCGGTCAAAAATAGCTCATGCTTTGTTTTCTGACACTTTTCAAAAAGAGTAAAATAAAAGTAAAAAAACAAAAAACATAGTGACACATTGGGAGTAAGGACACAAGAAAAGAAGACAAGAAGGCGAGTTTGAGTCTTAAGGGGCCCGTCACCTTTGATCTCCTTTTAATGTTTAGCAGGGTTTAGTGATGAACATCTCCAAAGTCTCACGGTTCTGGAGGAAATGTTTTGTCTGTATCAGACCTCATAAGCTGCACGTCAGCTGTCTACTGGCTGCACAGAATGACCACTTCAAGGACACGTGGAGCATTTGGTTGCTTCATGAGAGAAGAAGAAAAACTGAAAGAAATTCAAATGAAAAATGACAAACTTTGTCAACTGCTTCAGCTTCCAGCTGGCTGGAGAGTCTGGCATTAAGGAGATGACCTCCTGAAGTTCTGTGTCGTTCCATCCTGGCTGCTACGTGCCTTTGCACTCTGCGTAGGTTGTACCTGTGTGCTGTCTCCATCCAGCCTCTTTGATCTTCTTCTTCGCAGGTTAACGGCACTGTAAGTACCACATTGTTTGGGTTCTGTATTTCGTAGGTCCAGGAGAGGTCAGCATGTCTTTTTATCTGTGTGTCTTCTGTCTGTCAACGTGATGGTGAATTTGCCGGAATGCAACTTTGATTGCCCTCTACAGCTGTGCTTGACAACCTCCTACCTCTATCTGTCCTACCTAACTATCCTACCTCTCTTTTCCCTTCTGTGTTGAGGAGCAGACAAACACCTCGTGAGGAACGCACTAACCCAAAGCATCACAGGTCAATGGAGCCACTTAGCACCTTCTTTCCAGGAGACAGAGGCTTTGCAAGCTGACACTGAATGGCTTAAAGCATTGGTGCAGGACCTCCTCCTCTGCCTCCCCAGCAAGTGGTCACTTGGATGACATTGGTGATGATGTCATGTTGAACAGGACATTGATCTCACAGTTTCAGGTCTCTGTCACAGTGTGTGGCTGTATCTTCTTCATTGTGTGCAGACACAGCACTGGACCCAGGTTCCTGTGCACTGCAGGACAGACTGAGGTACCTGCAGTGTCTTTCTGATGGTAGCTATACTGCTGTATGATGGAAGGCTGTTAGTGCTTGTTGTCGGGTGGCCCAGCATCTGCACGGTTCCAGAAAAGGGTAAAGCGTGCTGTGGCATGGGACCTGCTGCTGGTCCTGCAGGCCTTGTGCAAGTTACCCTTTCAACCCATTGCCAATGGGTTCCTTGAAAGAAATTGAGAACTGCTTTTCTTTTTTGGCAGTGGTGAATGTCAAGCGTGTGGATGAACTGCACACTCCATCAGCCCTACGTGTCTCTGCTGCAGACGGACTCTTTGGCCAAATGTCTTTTCTGCCTTACAGCTGGTGGCGTACTATCCTCCTGCATTTCATTCCCATTTAGAGGACGAGAACAACTTAGTCTGTCCAGTCCAGGAACTGCACCTGTTCACAGACCAGCTCTTTACGTGCCACAGTTGGAGAACATTTTCTAACCAGAGGGTCTCCCACTGATTGGTTGAAGCAGTCCAACAGACTTATGTTGTGACAAATGAGCATGCATCACTCTCCCTCCACTCACCTCCAACTGGACCTTCTGCTCCAGGTTCTTGTAGGTTCTCTGCAGAAGCTCCTTGGTGCCCAGGACACCGTACCACATCATGTTCTTCGTCCGACTCCTGGGTGGGAGGAGTCAAACTGATGTCAGTGCAACAGAAACAAGTGAATACTGCTGCTGGTTTATGGTGATCTCAGGAACGTTGTTGGCTTCTCAACTCCTGCTCAGACTGAAGTCTCACCTGCATTTCTCAGGATGCTCTTCTCGCTTATTGTTGAACTCCAGGGAGATCTTAGCGTCCAGGCCAATGCCAAAGTAGTTGTTCATCACACACTTCTCCATGTAGCCCTCCCTAAGAAACAGACAGACCAACAGACAAACCCTCAGCGATGACGCAGACACATCCTGACAGACAAAACCCCAAACCACAGTAAGCAGAAGGACCAAGACCAGGACTGCTCTGATGCAGATGTAAAATGAACCCTGCTTCATCACTTACTGACTCATTTGATCTGTTTGGATCATTAATAATAAATGTGTGAATTTTCACAGACTGCAGCTACGGCCATGTCTGATTAAAAGACCGGGGGATTCAGACCCAATCATTGCATTCAGACCCAATCAGTCAATTCAGAGCAAATCAATGGATTCAGACCCAATCAGTTGATTCAGACCAGAGTTTTTCCTTACCACTGTTGCTCTGGGGGTTGGTAAGGTTAGACCTTACCTGTGTGAAGCGCTTTGAGGCAACTCTGTTGTGATTTGGCGCTATATAAATGAAAATAAATTGAAAATTGAAATTGAATTCCGACCAAATCAATGGATTCAGACCCAATCAGTCAATTCAGACCCAATCAGTGGATTCAGAAAAAAATCAATGGATTCAGACCCAATCAGTCAATTCAGACCCAATCAGTGAATTCTGACGAAATTAATGGATTCAGACCCAATCAGTGGATTCAGACCCAATCAGTGGATTCAGACCCAATCAGTGAATTCCGACCAAATCAATGGATTCAGACCCAATCAGTCGATTCAGACCCAATCAGTTGATTCAGACCAGAGTTTTTCCTTACCACTGTTGCTCTGGGGGTTGGTAAGGTTAGACCTTACCTGTGTGAAGCGCTTTGAGGCAACTCTGTTGTGATTTGGCGCTATATAAATGAAAATAAATTGAAAATTGAAATTGAATTCCGACCAAATCAATGGATTCTGACCCAATCAGTCAATTCAGACCCAATCAGTGGATTCAGAAAAAAAATCAATGGATTCAGACCCAATCAGTCAATTCAGACCCAATCAGTCAATTCTGACGAAATTAATGGATTCAGACCCAATCAGTGGATTCAGACCCAATCAGTGGATTCAGACCCAATCAGTGAATTCCGACCAAATCAATGGATTCAGACCCAATCAGTCGATTCAGACCCAATCAGTGAATTCCGACCAAATCAATGGATTCCGACCAAATCAATTCAGTTTCAATTTATTTCCTTTATATAGCGCCAAATCACAACAGAGTTGCCTCAAGGCACTTCACACAGGTAAGGTCTAACCTTACCAACCCCCAGAGCAACAGTGGTAAGGAAAAACTCCCTCTGAGGAAGAAACCTCAAGCAGACCAGACTCAAAGGGGTGACCCTCTGATTGGGCCATGATACAGACACAAATTACAGAAATAATTCACAGAACAATTCACGGACGAATATACAAGAATTGCTGTTGGTGCACAGGACAGGAGGATCGCCAACACGAACACAAGTCCCATCTCTGGATGGAGCTGCACCTTAAACAGAGAAAAAACAGAATCAGGCATCAGAAAGACAAAAAATACTGTAAAATTTGTCAGCATTAATCAACAAGAAAAACAGAAGAAATACTAAGGTGATCGCCGGCTGCTAGCCCTAAGCTTCACTAAAAGACCCAGAATTTAGGTGAAGTTGAGGCCGCGGCCCACTTTAATTACTAATAACATGAATTAAAAGAGTAAAAAGCGTAAAACAAAACTGTACCAGTATGCTAGCCATATGAAAGGGAAAATAAGTGCGTCTTAAGTCTGGACTTGAAAGTCTCCACAGAATCTGACTGTTTTATTGACGCAGGGAGATCATTCCACAGAACAGGGGCACGATAAGAGAAAGCTCTGTGACCCACAGACTTCTTATTCACCTTAGGGACACAAAGTAGTCCTGCACCCTGAGAACGTAAAGCCCGGGCCGGTACGTAAGGTTTAATTAGGTCAGCTAGGTAGGGAGGTGCCAGTCCATGAATAATTTTATAGGTTAGTAGCAGAACCTTAAAATCTGATCTCATTGGGACAGGAAGCCAGTGAAGAGATGCCAAAATGGGTGTAATGTGGTCAAACTTTATGCTTCGTGTCAAAAGTCTGGCTGCAGCATTCTGAACCAATTGGAGACCTCTAATGCTAGACTGCGGTAAACCAGAAAATAGAACATTGCAGTAGTCCAATCTAGAAGAGATGAACGCATGGATCAGGGTCTCAGCATCAGCCATAGACAGGATGGGATGAATCTTCACTATATTTCGCAGGTGGAAGAAAGCAGTCCTAGTAATATTTCTAATATGGAGACCAAAGGACAACGAAGGATCAAAAATTACCCCAAGGTTCCTCACTTTGTCAGTGTGATGTATGACACACGAGCCTAGGCTGAGTGTTAACTGGTCAAATTGATGCCGATGTCTCATTGGACCAAGAACCATCATTTCAGTCTTTTCAGAGTTTAAAAGTAGGAAGTTTCTAGACATCCAACTTCTCACTGATGCAAGGAAATCTTCTAAGGATTTTATGTGAATGAGATTACCAGCAGTTATCAGCATATATAACTGAGTATCATCTGCATAGCAGTGAAAGGTAATCCCAAAATGCCACAATATGTGCCCAAGGGGTGCTATATAAAGGGAGAAAAGCAGGGGGCCTAAGACAGACCCCTGTGGAACCCCAAATTTCATGTCACTAAGGTTAGAGGTAGTGTTACTGTACAAAACACAGTGAGAACGACTGGTCAAGTATGACGTCAGCCATGCAAGGGCACTCCCAGTAATCCCAAAATGATTTTGCAGCCTATCAAGTAGAATATGATGATCCACTGTATCAAATGCAGCACTGAGATCTAACAGCAACAGAACAGTAGTGGTGTCTGAATCCATTCTAAGCAGAAGATCATTCACCACTTTAGTGGAATGATATTTTCTAAAAGCAGACTGCAGTGGCTCAAAGAGATTATTCTCAGTAAGGTGGCCCACGAGCTGCCGTGACACCACTTTTTCCAGAATTTTAGAGCAAAATGATAGATTTGATATCGGCCGATAGTTTTTCAGTACACTAGGGTCAAGATTAGGTTTCTTAAGTAATGGTTTAATCACTGCAGATTTGAAACATTTAGGAACAGATCCAGAAGTTAAAGAAAGATTAATAATTTCCAGCACAGTCGGCCCAAGAGTGGACCACAGGTCCTTAAACAGTTTTGTTGGTATAGGATCAAATAAACAGGTTGTGCTTTTTGTTGACATTACGAGTTTTGTCAGCATGCCCAGTGAGATACTGTCAAATTCTGTAAATCTAGGTATTACCTCAGTAGTGGCGCCCACCTCAACAGCAGGGTGTAGTGGCTGGGTTAAGGCATGCTGGGATATGTTTAACCTAATGCTATCTATTTTCTTCTCAAAGTAATCCAGGAAATCTTGTGCTGTAAAAGGAGAGCGAACTTCAGGTGGTTGTCCATGAATAAGTGTTGCCACTGTGTCGAACAAGAACTTTGAGTTATGCTTGTTTTTGTTGATCAAATCAGAGTAGTAAGTCCGCTTTGTAGCCAATAATGCATGCTTATAGTCTAAGATAGCATCACGCCACACGAGGTGAAATACTTCTAATTTTGAACGACGCCATTTCCGTTCTAGACCTCTTGCTTTATGCTTGAGGTCACGCAGGTAATCACTGAACCAAGGTGACTGTGATTTGGGGGAGCGCGGTTTTAACACAGGTGGTGCAATCATGTCGAGTGTAGTTCTGAGCACTGAGTTTAAACTATCCACAAGTCTGTCTACTGACTGGGTATTTGTCAAAAGTGAGGCTAAGACATCAGGCAGTCTAGCTTCTAGTTCAGTCTTAGTTGAGGAGTTGATGCATCGCCGTAATGATAAATAAGGTTGTTGTTCCACTAAACACGGCAGTGAAACTGTAAACTTAATAAGTGAGTGATCAGAGACCACTGATGTAAGAGGCATGATGTCAATATTCGTGACAGCAATACCACGTGCGAGAACCAGATCCAGGGTATTTCCACTAATGTGCGTCGAATCCCGAATGCATTGCCGAAATCCTAATGCATCCACAATTTCCATAAATGATTTGCAGAGGGGATCAGAAGGCTTATTTATATGAACGTTTAAGTCACCAATGATCAGAATGTTATCTACACTTGTTGACAAGTTAGAAATGAACGAACCAAATTCATCTAAGAATTCAGAATATGGGCCAGGAGGCCTATATACAGTGACAAAGTAATATGGCTGATTTTTATTCTTCTGACCTTGGCAATGCGTAATATCCTGAGCGGAGCGGAGAATCAGATGCTCAAACGAGTTATATTTGTGACCCCCAACCGCTAATAAGCTAAACCTAGATTTATAAATAAGAGCTACACCCCCGCCTTGCTTCGCATCACGAGGGACGTGACTAAATGTATATGCTGGTGGGCAGGCCTCATTTAAGGGGAAGACAGCTGTAGGTTTAAGCCAGGTTTCACATAACCCAATCGTATCTAAGTGATGATCAATAATTAAATCATTAATCAACAATGATTTTGAGGACAGTGATCTTATGTTAATGAGACCCAGTCTAAGGACCTCAGTGGGGTTGACAGTTGAGCTGTTTGGGTCAAATCAATGGATTCAGACCCAATTAGTCGATTCAGACCCAATCAGTGGATTCAGACCAAATCAATGGATTCAGACCCAATCAGTCGATTCGGACCCAATCAGTGAATTCCGACCAAATCAACAGATTCAGACCCAATCAGTGGATTCAGACCCAATCAGTGGATTCTGACCAAATCAATGGATTCAGACCCAATCCGTGGATTCAGACACAATCAGCGGATTCAGACCCAATCAGTGAATTCCGACCAAATCAGTGCATTTAGACACAATTGGTGGATTCAGACCCAATCAGTGAATTCAAACACGATCAGTGGATTCAGATTGAATCAGTGAATTCAGACCCAATCAATGGATTCAAACACGATTAGTAGATTCAGATTGAATCAGTGAATTCAGACCCAATCAATGGATTCAAACACGATTAGTAGATTCAGATCCAATCAGGGGATTCAGACTCAATCTGTGGATTAAGACCTGGTCACTGAAATCAGACTCGATCAAAGTATCTGGTTGTTGAGTCTGTGAATATGAACACTGATGTTTGATTGTGTCCTTCAAGCTTTGATCTAGATTACTCACCTCATCACAATCATGTTTTCTGAGACTGATTTTTTTATTACAATTATAACCCTTTGTTTTCTGATCCTGGTTCCTTTGATCCTAATTGCATGATCGAAGATCTGACTTTGATGAACACAGAGAAACTTTTTAGAATACAAAAAGATACATGCACACAAAGACCCCACAGAGATGTATCCAAAGAGCTGAAACATGAATGAATGTTGACATAGAGAGTCTTACAGTGAGTCCAGGTCGGGGTCAATGAAGGGCGTGGCACCGAAGGGGTCGATGTTAGCCAGCAGCATCTTGCTAATGATAGAGCTTCCTGCTATGGAGGCAGCCAGACCTGCCCGTAAGCCTACACACACACACACACACACACACACACACACACACACACACACACACACACACACACACACACACACACACACACACACACATCTGTCAAACAAAGCTAACATCTGAGCGATGTGTTTTTGCTGAAGGTCACATGTGCCTCAGATTATGATGCGTTCAATGTCAGATCAAATAAACTGGTTATGAGCAACAACAACAAAAAAAGAAAACTCTTATGTTTTCGTGTCAAAAATAAAAAAATAAAGCTTTTTTTATCTCTTGCCACCTGCAATTAAAAGATGCTTTCATTTAATGAATAAAATGTGTGTACCAGGACAAATGATGCGCGTGTTGAGGACGGGGAGGTTCTCCTTGCTGTTGGTGAACGGGATGATGGTGAAGGAGCCGTAGGACTGAGTGCTGCGACTCACCCGCCTCTCCGTGGGAGAACAGGGACTCTTAGCAGCTGTGTGCACGCGCACAAACACACACACACACACACACACACACACACACACACTGAAACATTACTCTGCAAACACTCACAGTATCATGTCACAGTTACACTTCACAGCCAGTAGGTGGCGGGAGACTCTCACTGCAGGTTCTTTTACTGTACTGTTTCATCTATAAAATATCACAAATAAGAGTTTTAAAATAATCACAGCCCAGTGTACAAAGTCTGAGTGCCTCATGTGCAGGAATCTATTTAATTTACAGTGGAAGAAAAGGTTCATTTTCTTTTTAACTTGTATTTGTTCTTTAACTTCAGATTATTATTTTTCACATTCTCACTATTGTTGCTGTTTAATTTATAAAAGTGTGATTTATTGAAGTGAATAAAAGATGATGGGACTGAGATTCCGATCTGAATCCACCGCGTTCACGTCCTCCGCAGCAGCAAGGAAGCAAAGAGAGGAAACAAGGAAAGGCTGGTTCATATTTGGAATGGAGGAAGTGGCGTCCTGATAAACAGGAAGTATGCCTGTTCACACGGACCGCGGATACAGAGGTCGCCGCCTGCTGCCGTCCTTGACTTTTTCAATGACAGGAAACACAATCCACTTCAGCTGAGCTGTAATTACAGTGAAGCCCACTAGGTGGCACCATTTAATCCCGAGTCCATCTCTAGTTCCCTTTTAAAAATGCTTCAAGTTGCACTTTTAAAATGTCCCACTGTACTTTAAATAAATGTAATTATTTTATAGCAAATAAATTCAATAGTGACAGAAGTGAGAATTTATTGTAAATAAATGCAGTTTTATATTTTAGATTAAAAAATATCAATATCATCCAACTTAAATTATAAATAAAATAAATATAAAAATAAAGTGGTGACATAAGTGGAATTTTATTTTAATTTCAACAGTTACAGATGTGGAATTTTAGTTTAAACAGATAAAGACTGACAGTGGTGGATTTTTATTTCAAATAAAATAAGGAGGTGGAGGCGGGGCCACAGCAGTTTGCCTTACACTCACCTGGCAGCGTGTCCACTTCCTTGGAGTCCTCGTCTTTGTCTTGGGTCTCCTCCTTGCTGTTCTTCCTCACGTCCAGAGGGGACGGCAGCTCCGCCTCGTTGGTGTGGGCGTTCTGCTCGTCCACCACTGGACAGAGAAACACAACACAACCTGCTCACCGCCTCTCCCAGACATCCTGAGAGATCACATGACGGTTAAACCATCGGCCACTTCTCTGATGCTTCCTCAAGGAAAGAAAAGAAAGCCAATCTGAAGGATGACTAAGTGGAACCAGAACTTTACTGGACAGTATTTGGTGGTTCTGGGTTTTACTCGAGTATGTTGAAAGTCATGGGAAAGGTGCTACCTCCAGGGAGTGTTGTTGGATTTTTATGTACAGGTGTGGTCAGATGTTTACATATAGTCATCGTGGACATGGACATCGTGGTCATTTTGAGCTTTTAATGATGTCTTTGGACTGCTCTTTCTCAAGGGTACATCATTAATGAGTCTAAAAAACTCTAACCCTAAAAAACAAGTACACAGGTTTGAATTTATCTTTGATCTTCTCTAAGGTGGCACTTTTTTAGGGCTCTGGGTCTCCTTGTTGTCCATCTTTTGGTGGTGAGTATTTTCAGGTCAGCGCTCTGTGAGGACATCAGAGTAGAAGAGGAGCACGTTACCTCTCTCGGCCTGCTCGATGATTTGTCGCATGGCTCTCTTCAGGCTGTTGGCTCTGAGCATCAGCTGATCTCTGCTCTTAAACAGCTGGTGGGGAGAACCATCTCCTCCTCCTTTTTTCATCTCCTCCTCCTCCATCTTCTCCTTCAGGTCTGTCAGGCTCTCCTCACTTGGCTCCTCCTCCTCTTCCTCATCCTCCTCCTCCTGCTCCTCCTCTACAATAGGAGAAGTGGAGTAGGGCAGCAGAGGCAGATGCTGGCACTCAGTGTTCAGGGTCTGGAGGAGGGAGTCCAGTTTCTCGTTCAGGATGGCACACTGGGGACGGAGAGAAGACGTGAGGCTGGATGACTGTGACAGCACAGACAGGAAGGGGAGGAGTCACTGTTGGCGACGCTTACTTTGACAGACATGGAGTCGACCTCCTCAGCATTCTCCGAACTTCTCTCATAAGCTTTTCCCACTTTGGCAACAAAGTCCTTCACAGTTTCACACAAGATCCTGAGAACGAGAACCGACAGAAAGACGCTCATTCCAACAGCACGTACACGCAAGGACAAAAACATTCAGTCATTCATTCAAAAGTTTCACAAAACCGACTTCAGAAAATCACCACATTATTTTTTCCTTTTTTCTTCTGCCATGAGTCACAATCAGCTCAACGTGAAGAACAGATACAATTTAATATCACAGCAATGATTTGCTGCCCCTATAAACTGAAGCAACAACAAACAAAATAAATAATAATAAACAAATAAACAAACCCTCCCACCTGCACCCCAAAAAAGAAAAGAAAATGTTTAATAATAACAGCAGCAATCATATTAAAGTAATCCGGTCCAAACAGGCTTGATGTAACCGCTCATTTGACACAAAAACCCAATTTAGACAGGATTAGTTTTCCGCTGCGTGAAGCCTCCAGCTTTGCAATATACAGATGTGTATCATCAGCATAAAACTGTAGCCAAGTGGCATTTATCCACATCAGACTTCTCACTCATGAGACAAACGCTCTACCAGGTCAGCCAAACAGGATCCACCCCCCCCAACTAACCAAACTGGTAGGAACATAATTCAATCTGGACTACACCTTGCTGAACACTAAAAACTAATCCCATAATTCACAACACAGAAACAACAGTGGCCTGAAGACAGTTCTTTGAGGTACTCCATGGATCGCTGTATGTGTTGAATGAGGGGTCTGGATTCTCCATGACCACCCACAGTTTACAGATCCTCAGTAAATTCCAGTAAATCCCCACCAGGGGCAGTGTGCATTTCTTCATCTCAAACTGGAGTTGTGTCATGATGGACATCCAGCATAAAACTTGTGCCAAATCCCAGTGTGGATCTGAACTGGACTCGCTGTGTCGACCCTGAACAGGGCAGGTGAGCGACTGACTACATGAAGTGCGGAGTAAAGAGCGTGTGCGCTGATAACTGTCAAGACGTATCTGTCACAAACTGACGTCCATGCTAACGGTCGTCTCCACGAAGTCACACATCAGCATCACGCTCTGGCCTCCTGCAGGGTTTCTCTGACTTCCTGCTCTATGCATCCCCGTTGATTTAGCTGACGTTGGTGAAGCGGACTGCAGCGCCCCCTGCTTTGTCTTTTGCCCCACATTCATTTAGTTACCATCATCATACGTAAGAGGAAGTGAGCGGATCTTGTGGTTCATTGCAGGTGTTTGTTTCTCACTTGGCAGAGGAGATGACCACAGAGTGCTGCTCCGAGTTCAGGATCTTGGAGAGGTGAGCAGCGACCGAGTCTTCATATGCAGAAATGTGAACCTGGAGACAAAAATTTAAGAAACTCAGTGAATCAAAATACAGTCCTGCACGTCCCCAGTTAAGACCTGTACTCATTTGCTGCTGGGTGGACCAGGACAAGGTAGATTAAGTGTCCCTGTTGGGGAAAGTGTAGTGACACAGACCCACAACAGGGGGCGCAAATGAACGGTCAATAGATGAGCCAAAAGGTAACAATTTAATGTTGTGAATGTGCACAACGAATATACAGACAATCTCAGAATCTGATAGCAGTCAATACACAAAGGTGACGTGTGGGCAGGCTCGAGGATAGAAGACGTCTGTCCTGAGAAGAGCCGGAACCACACGATTTCCGCCGCCACCGAACCTGGTGAATACTGGAGCCGCCAAGTCCCAAATTCCCAGGTGATCACCGTCCCCGACTGTCGGATCTGGTGCTGCTGGCGAGGAGCACAAACAGTGAGATGTGGGTGTGTGCACACCCAGTAACAAAAACAGTCAGAAGGTGGAAAGTCACCTCCACCTCTAATCACACACTCGTGCAGCTCCTGTTAACCACTTATCTGGTTGGGGTATGAAGCGAAGCCGTCGCTGTTCACACCAAACGCCAATCCAGCAGATAAGGCTCACAACAGGAAAGTGGCTGCAAAAAGAGTTCAGACTATGACACAGTTTTGTTCAGCAGAGAAAATTATCTTCACAGGTAGATGATATCTCAGCAATGAAGTGGAGATGACGTCCAGGTTTTATGGAGTAGTAAGATGAAGTGTAGATGGGTGACAGCTGTCATGAGATAATGAGTGACAGCTGTCACCCCCGGCTGTGTCCATCTTGGCAGCGCCCTCTCGTGCCTGAAGCCCGCACTTCAGGCAGGGCGCCCTCTGGTGGTGGGCCAGCAGTACCTCCTCTTCTGGCGGCCCACACAACAGGACCCCCCCCTCAACGGGCGCCGCCTGGCGCCCGACCAGTTTTATCCGGGTGTCGGCGGTAGAAATCGGCCAGGAGGGCCGGGTCCAGGATGAAGCTCCTCTTCACCCAGGAGCGTTCTTCGGGTCCATACCCCTCCCAGTCCACCAAATACTGGAACCCCCAGCCCATTCGACGGACAGGGCAGGAGGCGGCACCGGACCGGGAGCACAGAGGGGTGAGGTGAGGTGTGGTTTAATCCGGGAGACATGAAAAACAGGATGGATCCGCAGTGAAGCCGGGAGCTGGAGCTTCACTGCAGCAGGACTGAGGATTTTGACGATCTTGAATGGTCCAATGAACCTGTCCATCAGTTTGGGGGAGTCCACCTGCAGGGGAATGTCCTTGGTTGATAACCACACCTCCTGCCCGGGCTGGTATGCAGGGGCCAGGGACCGCCAGTGGTCTGCATGGGCCTTAGCCCTCGTCCGGGCCTTTAACAAGGCAGAACGGGCGGTGCGCCACACCCGACGGCACCTCCGCAGGTGGGCCTGGACCGAGGGCACACCGACCTCTCCCTCCACAATGGGGGCTGGTACCCCAGACACACCTCAAATGGGGAGAGGCCGGTGGCAGAAGACACCTGGCTGTTATGTGCATACTCGATCCAGGCCAGATGGTTACTCCAGGCCGTCGGGTGCGCGGATGTCACACAGCGGAGGGTCTGTTCCAACTCTTGGTTGGCCCATTCTGCCTGTCCGTTCGTCTGTGGGTGGTACCCGGACGAGAGGCTCACGGTGGCCCCCAGTTCTCTGCAAAAACTCCTCCAGACTTGAAAGGAAAACTGGGGACCACGATCCGAGACTACGTCAGTTGGTATCCCATGCAGACGGACGACGTGGTGGACCAGGAGGTCTGCTGTCTCCTGGGCCGTTGGGAGCTTCGGGAGGGCCACGAAGTGGGCCGCCTTGGAGAATCGGTCCACTATCGTGAGGATGGTGGTGTTGCCCTGGGACGGCGGGAGGCCCGTGACAAAATCCAGGCCGATATGGGACCAGGGGCGATGAGGCACAGGAAGCGGCTGGAGAAGTCCATGGGACCTTTTGTGGTCTGCCTTGCCCCTGGCACAGGTGGTGCAGGCCTGGACATACTCCCGGACGTCGGCCTCCATGGACGCCCACCAGAAGTGCTGCCGGACAACTGCCACGGTCCTACGCACCCCTGGATGACAGGAGAGCTTGGACCCATGACAGAAGTCCAACACTGCAGCTCTGGCCTCTGGTGGGACGTATAAACGGTTCTTTGGTCCAGTTCCGGGGTCCGGGCTCCGTGCCAGGGCCTCCCGGACGGTCTTCTCCACGTCCCAGGTGAGGGTGGCCACGATAGTGGACTCCGGAATGATGGGCTCCGGTGGATCCGACAGCTCAGTCTTGACCTCATCTTCATGCACCCGGGACAAGGCATCCGATCTCTGGTTCTTGGTCCCAGGGCGGTAGGTGATTCGGAAGTCAAAACGCCCGAAGAACAGTGACCAGCGGGCTTGCCTGGGGTTCAGCCGCTTGGCGGTCCTGATATACTCCAGGTTCCGATGGTCAGTGAAAACCGTGAATGGCACAGACGCTCCCTCCAACAGGTGTCTCCACTCCTCAAGAGCCTCTTTCACCGCAAGGAGTTCTCGATTGCCGACGTCATAGTTCCGTTCAGCTGGGGTCAACCTGCGAGAAAAGTAGGCACATGGGTGAAGAACCTTATCGGTCTCTCCGCTCTGGGATAGCACGGCTCCTATCCCTGAGTCAGAGGCGTCCACTTCAACCACGAACTGGCGGCTAGGGTCGGGCTGCACCAGAAGTGGTGCAGACGAGAACCGGCGTTTCAACTCCTTGAACGCGGCTTCGCACCGATCCGACCAGGTGAAGGGGACTTTTGGAGAGGTCAGGGCTGTCAGGGGACTAACTACCTGACTGTAGCCCTTAATGAACCTCCTGTAGAAATTTGCGAAGCCGAGGAACTGTTGCAGCTTCCTACGGCTTGTTGGTTGGGGCCAATCTCTCACCGCCGCAACCTTGGCCGGATCAGGGGCGACGGAGTTGGAGGAGATGATGAACCCCAGGAAGGATAAAGAGGTGCGGTGAAACTCACACTTCTCACCCTTCACAAACAGCCGGTTCTCCAACAACCACTGCAGGACCTGACGTACATGCTGGACATGAGTCTCAGGGTCCGGGGAAAAGATGAGTATGTCATCCAGATATACGAAGACAAATCGGTGCAGGAAGTCCCGCAAGACGTCATTAACCAAAGCTTGGAACATCGCTGGGGCGTTAGTGAGGCCGAACGGCATGACCAGGTACTCAAAATGACCTAACGGGGTGTTAAATGCCGCCTTCCATTCGTCTCCCTTCCGGATCCGAACCAGGTGAAACGCATTCCTAAGGTCCAGTTTGGTCACAACCCCAGACGGCCAATCAATCCGGGGATTGTGTTTAATCATCCATGGGAAGCCCAAAATCACGCGGGAGGTAGAAGGAGTTACAAAAAACTCAATCTCCTCCCGGTGATTCCCAGACACTACCAGGGTTACAGGTAGTGTCTTGTGTGTGATAAAAGGGAGAAGAGTGCCATCTAGTGCTCGCACCCTCACTGGCGAAGGAAGCGCCACCAGAGGGAGCCCTACCTCCCTTGCCCATCTGCTATCCAGCAGACTCCCTTCTGACCCCGTGTCCACCAGTGCTGGGGCTTGAAGGGTTAGATCCCCGCTCAGGATTTTAACTGGGAGTCGTGTTGACAGGTGTGTATGACCCACGTGAATGTTTTGACCCCCCCTCAGCCCAGTCTCTAAGGGCGGGCGTTTGTGTTTTGACCGTTTGAGGCAGTCTCTCTGCTGATGCTCACTCGAGCCGCAGACAAAACACTCCCCGCGGGCCAGCCTCCTCTGTCTGAATGTGGCCCTGCTCGTGTCCCTAGCACCGTCAGCAGGGGGAGCTGTAGCCACACGGAGCGCTGTGGCTGTGGAGCGTGGGGAAGACGGCTCTCTTTCGGACCCGGGAGGAAGAGGGACGGCTTGTGCCTGACCACGCCCTTCACCTCGCTCCCGTCGGCGTTCTTCTAACCGATTGTCCAACCGTATAACCAAATGGATAAGCTCAGCCAAATCCCGCGGTTCCTCCTTAGCCACCAGGTGCTCCTTCAGGACCAACGACAGTCCGTTTATGAAGGCGGCGCAGAGCACAGTCATATTCCAGCCGGATCTCGCAGCCGTGATGCCGAAGTCGACTGCATATTCGGCTGCGCTCCGGCGCCCCTGTCTCATTGACAGCAGCACGGTAGACGCGGTTTCGCCTCTGTTAGGGTGATCAAAAACAGTTCTGAGCTCCCTCACAAACCCAGTATAAGAGGTGAGGAGCCGTGAACTCTGTTCCCAAAGCGCTGTAGCCCAAGCTCGTGCCTTGCCTCGAAGCAAATTAATCACGTAAGCCACCTTGCTGGCGTCAGACGCGTACATCACGGGACGCTGTGCAAAGACGAGCGAACACTGCATAAGAAAGTCCGTGCACGTCTCCACACAACCTCCGTACGGCTCTGGGGGGCTTATGTATGCTTCAGGGGATGGTGGGGGGGGTCGTTGAATGACCAGTGGAATGTCTGTATTCGGCACCGGGTCGGCAGGAGGAAGAGCTGCAGCAGCGCCCTGAGCGCGGGCTTCCACCTGCGCGGTGAGAGCCTCCATCCTGCGATTAAGGATGATGTGTTGCTCGGTCATCAGGTCCAGCCGAGCGGTAAAGGCGGTGAGGATGTGCTGCAACTCACCAATCATGCCTCCAGCCGACGCCTGCGCACCCTGCTCTTCCATTGGCTGTCCAACAGATGGTTGACGCCCCTCGGGATCCATGATGTTGGCCGAAATATCCTGTTGGGGAAAGTGTAGTGACACGGACCCACAACAGGGGGCGCAAATGAACGGTCAATAGATGAGCCAAAAGGTAACAATTTAATGTTGTGAATGTGCACAACGAATATACAGACAATCTCAGAATCTGATAGCAGTCAATACACAAAGGTGACGTGTGGGCAGGCTCGAGGATAGAAGACGTCTGTCCTGAGAAGAGCCGGAACCACACGATTTCCGCCGCCACCGAACCTGGTGAATACTAGAGCCGCCAAGTCCCAAATTCCCAGGTGATCACCGTCCCCGACTGTCGGCTCTGGTGTTGCTGGCGAGGAGCACAAACAGTGAGATGTGGGTGTGTGCACACCCAGTAACCAAAACAGTCAGAAGGTGGAAAGTCACCTCCACCCCTAATCACACACTCGTGCAGCTCCTGTTAACCACTTATCTGGTTGGGGTATGAAGCGAAGCCGTCGCTGTTCACACCAAACGCCAATCCAGCAGATAAAGCTCACAACAGGAAAGCGGCTGCAAAAAGAGTTCAGACTATGACACAGTTTTGTTCAGCAGAGAAAATTACCTTCACAGGTAGATGATATCTCGGCAATGAAGAGGAGATGACGTCCAGGTTTTATGGAGTAGTAAGATGAAGTGTAGATAGGTGACAGCTGTCATGAGATAATGAGTGACAGCTGTTGTGAAAGTGTAGGAACACGGACCCACAACAGGGGGCGCAATGAACGGACAATGGAGAAGGTAAATAACAAGGTTTACTATTGTGAAACGAGCACAATAAATACAACAATCACAATTTGGGGTCGAATCCGCTGGTGTCGTGTGGGCAGGCTCGAAGGTAGGAGACGTCCGTCTCAGTCGAACCGGAACCACCCAGATCTCCTCTGCCACCGAACCCTGGAAATACTGGAACCGCCAAGTCCCGAATTCCCAGGTGGCCACTGCCTCCGCTCGTCGGATCCGGTACTGCTGGCGGGAGAGAGCAACAACACACAGGTGTGGATGCGACCGCACCCAGTAACGGAGAGGGGAGAAGCCGCCTCCACCTCTTGTCAAAGTACAGCAGGAAGGTGAGTACTTATCCAAGCAATGAAGCTATCAGTAGTCAACAGTCCTGAAAAGGTTTAACAAGTTTAGCTGGTTGTTCAGAATATAAATGCAGAGAATATTACCTCAGTCTTAGGCGATATCTCGGCACTGAGGTGGAGACGCCGTCCTCCAGATATACCTCTGTGCTGAGTGGAACAGCTGTGTCTGGTGATGGGTGACAGCTGTCACCCAGGCTACTCCCATAAGGCGGCAGCACCCTCTGGTGCCTGGAGCCCGCACTCCAGGCAGGGCGCCCTCTGGTGGTGGTGGGCCAGCAGTACCTCCTCTTCAGCGGCCCACACAACAGGACCCCCCCCTCAACGGGCGCCTCCTGGCGCACGACCGGGCTTGTCCGGATGGCGACGGTAGGTCTCCATTGATTCACGCTCCGGCCGTGAGAGGTTGTACAGCCTACTGGACGGGAACTCACTGCCTGGAACCAAATCAATGGCACAATCATACGGGCGGTGGGGAGGAAGCGTGAGAGCCAGATCCTTGCTGAACACGTCAGCGAGGTCATGGTACTCCGCCGGCACCGCCTTCAGATTGGGCGGGACTCGGACCTCCTCCTTAGCTTGGGAGCCGGGAGGAACCGAGGAACCTAGACACTCCCGATGGCAGGTTTCGCTCCACTGAACCACTACCCCGGACGGCCAATCGATCCGGGGATTGTGCTTTAGCATCCAGGGAAAACCCAAAACCACACGGGAGGTGGCCTGAGTCACAAAGAACTCGATCACCTCCCGGTGGTTACCTGACACCACCAGAGTTACTGGAGGTGTCTTATGCGTGATTGGTGGGAGTAGGGAGCCATCTAGCGCCCGAACCTGCACAGGCGAGGTAAGAGCCACCAGAGGGAGCCCTATCTCCCTGGCCCATCTACTGTCAAGCAGATTCCCCTCAGAGCCCGTGTCCACCAGTGCTGGGGCCTTCAGGGTTGAATCCTCAAACAGGATCGTGACTGGGAGTCGTGTAGCAATGTGGGTGTGTCCCACGTGAATGTTTTGGCCCACCCCTGGCCCAGTCTCTAGGGGCGGGCGTTTGGCGTTTGACCGCTCGGGGCAGTCTCTCACATGGTGCTCTATTGAACCACAAACAAGACACGCTCCGTGGGTCCATCTCCTCTGTGCATCTGGTGCCCTAAATGTTGCCCTACTCGTGTCCCTAGCTTCGTCAGTAGGGGGAGCTGTGACCCCACGGAGCGCAGGGGCTGTGGAGCGTGGGGAAGGCGGAGCTCGATCGGAACCGGAAGGGAGAGGGACGACGCGTGCCTGGCCACGCCCTTCGCCTCGTTCCCGACGGCGTTCTTCTAACCGGTTGTCGAGTCGTATGACCAGATCGATGAGCCCGTCTAAGTCCCGCGGTTCGTCCTTCGCCACCAGGTGCTCTTTTAGGACCAATGACAGTCCGTTTACAAAGGCGGCGCGGAGGGCAGTGCTATTCCAGCCGGATCTCGCCGCCGCGATGCGGAAGGCGACTGCATAGGCAGCTGCGCTCCGACGCCCCTGTCTCATTGACAGTAGCGCGGTTGAAGCGGACTCTCCTCTGTTGGGATGGTCGAACACCGTTCTGAGCTCCCGTACAAACCCAACGTATGTATGAAGGAGCCGTGGGTTCTGCTCCCAGAGCGCTGTAGCCCAAGCGCGTGCCTCCCCGCGAAGCAGATTTATTACATAAGCTACTTTGCTAGCATCAGTCGCGTACATCACGGGACGCTGTGCGAAGACGAGCGAACACTGCATCAGAAAATCCGCGCACGTCTCCACACAGCCTCCGTACGGTTCTGGAGGGCTTATGTATGCTTCTGGGGACGGAGGAAGGGACCGTTGAACGACCAGTGGAACGTCACTTTCACGCGCAGGGTCCTCGGGAAAGAGAGCCACAGCGGCGCCCGAAGGGCGCGCCTCCACTTGTGCGGCGAGAGCCTCCACCCTGCGGTTTAGGAGAACGTGCTGCTCGGTCATTAAATCGATCCGAGAGGTGAAAGCGGTGAGGATCCGCTGCAACTCACCGATTACCCCTCCCGAAGCCGCCGACGCGCCTTGGTCTTCCATTGGCCGTTCAACAGCCGGTTGACGCCCCTCGGGGTCCATGACGCTGGCCGAGATATCCTGTTGTGAAAGTGTAGGAACACGGACCCACAACAGGGGGCGCAATGAACGGACCATGGAGAAGGTAAATAACAAGGTTTACTATTGTGAAACGAGCACAATAAATACAACAATCACAATTTGGGGTCGAATCCGCTGGTGTCGTGTGGGCAGGCTCGAAGGTAGGAGACGTCCGTCTCAGTCGAACCGGAACCACCCAGATCTCCTCTGCCACCGAACCCTGGAAATACTGGAACCGCCAAGTCCCGAATTCCCAGGTGGCCACTGCTTCCGCTCGTCGGATCCGGTACTGCTGGCGGGAGAGAGCAACAACACACAGGTGTGGATGCGACCGCACCCAGTAACGGAGAGGGGAGAAGCCGCCTCCACCTCTTGTCAAAGTACAGCAGGAAGGTGAGTACTTATCCAAGCAATGAAGCTATCAGTAGTCAACAGTCCTGAAAAGGTTTAACAAGTTTAGCTGGTTGTTCAGAATATAAATGCAGAGAATATTACCTCAGTCTTAGGCGATATCTCGGCACTGAGGTGGAGACGCCGTCCTCCAGATATACCTCTGTGCTGAGTGGAACAGCTGTGTCTGGTGATGGGTGACAGCTGTCACCCAGGCTACTCCCATAAGGCGGCAGCGCCCTCTGGTGCCTGGAGCCCGCACTCCAGGCAGGGCGCCCTCTGGTGGTGGTGGGCCAGCAGTACCTCCTCTTCAGCGGCCCACACAACAGACAGCTGTCACCCCCGGCTGTGTCCGTGGTGGCAGCGCCCTCTCGTGCCTGAAGCCCGCACTTCAGGCAGGGCGCCCTCTGGTGGTGGGCCAGCAGTACCATCTCTTCTGGCGGCCCACACAACAGTCTCGGTTGGTCAACTCCTGATCCACTCAGCTACCTGCTCTACACAAATTAACTCATTTTATGGAAACCATAATATTTTATAAAATCTCTGAAAAACAACAGGAAAAATCCTGGAATAAAACATATAAACATATAATATGACACAGTTATTGGCCTCTTTTGAAGAATCCATCACTTTTACAGCAAAGAACTTTTCTGAATCACTGAAAATGTCTTAAACTGGAGACACTTTGAGTTGATGTTCAGCCATTTGTCCTCATTGGGAGTCAATGACCCGGGTGAGCCTGGGGCATGCCGTACCATTGCCACATCCGCACTCAGTCATGTGTTGCCACTCAGATGGCGTCAGTCATGAGTGGCCTTGGTGCCTGTGGGTGAGAGCGTGCCCTCTGATGGGCTGTTCAGCTTTTAGCGAATCAGCGCACAAGATGAGAAATGGAAGTGGTGAAACCACACAAACACCAAAGTCCAGACGGGAAACGGCACATAAAGAGTTTGCCAGACGTGTCAAAAGCCCTCGGAGACGAGCGGGAAAGCAGCAGAAATGTGGAGCAACCGCTGCTTTATTTACAATTTATGTCATCACGGCTCGGTGGCTTTCAGGGTGATGTACACAGACTAGCGCCTACTACTGTCAGATCTTATACGTTTATGTAACTTTTACGAGCCACAGGGACTGGACGGCCACAAACCCATGGTTGTGTGTGTATGTGTGTGGTAGATTTCTGCTCGTACCTGGCAGTCGTTGGCTCCCTCTGGTGTTGTGGGGCAGGTATGTTTGGACGGGATCTTGATCTCGTAGGTCATAATGCTCCAGCGGTCCAGCATCTTGGTGCTGGCCCTTTCTAACTTCTCCAGGATTTGGGGCAGCTGAGTGTCGTCGTCGCAGGATGGACCCCAGCCCAGGACCCGTGCCAGGTCGTTGCCCGTACCCAGGGGCAACACTCCGAGCTGACACTACGACACATTGAGAGACGTTACTCAGCATCAGGAAACACACATCTGTTCGTTTAGCTTATCAACAGCAAAAAACCTTCACGCAACGAGAGTTTGTGTTCTCATCAAACGTCTTTCATCCTTCATATGGATCACCTGGTTTTAACCATTATTTTTAATGGAATTACAGTTTTGTGTGATTCCAGCTGTGTGTTACCCGTCCAGATGTGTGTTACATGTCCATGTGTGTGTTACCTGTCTACGTGTGTGTTATCCGTACAGGTGTGTGTTACCCGTCCATGTGTGTGCTACATGTCTACGTGTGTGTTATCTGTACAGGTGTGTGTTACCCGTCCATGTGTGTGCTACCTGTCTACGTGTGTGTTATCCGTACAGGTGTGTGTTACCCGTCCATGTGTGTGCTACCTGTCTCCGTGTGTGTTATCCGTACAGGTGTGTGTTACCCGTCCATGTGTGTGCTACCTGTCTACGTGTGTGTTATCCGTACAGGTGTGTGTTACCCGTCCATGTGTGTGCTACCTGTCTACGTGTGTGTTATCCGTACAGGTGTGTGTTACCCGTCCATGTGTGTGCTACCTGTCTACGTGTGTGTTATCTGTACAGGTGTGTGTTACCTGTCGATGTGTGTGCTACCTGTCTACGTGTGTGTTATCTGTACAGGTGTGTGTTACCTGTCCATGTGTGTGCTACCTGTCTACGTGTGTGTTATCCGTACAGGTGTGTGTTACCCGTCCATGTGTGTACTACCTGTCTACGTGTGTGTTATCCGTACACGTGTGTGTTACCAGTCCAGATGTGTGCTACCTGTCCATGTGTGTGCTACCTGTCTACGTGTTATCTGTACAGGTGTGTGTTACCTGTCGATGTGTGTGCTACCTGTCTACGTGTGTGTTATCCGTACAGGTGTGTGTTACCCCTCCAGATGTGTGGTACCTATCCAGATGTGTGCTACCTGTCTAGGTGTGTGTTACCTGTCTATGTGTGTGTTATCTGTACAGGTGTGTGTTACCTGTCTAGGTGTGTGTTACCTGTCCAGATGTGTGTTATCTGTACAGGTGTGTGCTACCCATCCAGATGTGTGTTACCTATCCAGATGTGTGCTACCTGTCCATGTGTGTGCTACATGTCTATGTGTGTGTTATCCGTACAGGTGTGTGCTACCCATCCAGATGTGTGTTACCTATTCAGATGTGTGCTACCTGTCTAGCTGTGTGTTACCTGTCCAGATGTGTGTTATCCATACAGGTGTGTGCTACCTGTTTGTGCAGACTGAGCTTGTCGATCTCTGATAGGACCCAGCCCACGCTGCCGTCACCACCACACACCAGGATACGGAAATTATCAAACTTATGGAAGAGACGTAGGCTGACAAAGACACATGCACACATGCACACGCACATAAACACACAGTTTAGGTTATTCTGTGGGGTCAGAGGTCAATGGTAGCAGGCAGTTTGAAGTGAAATAAATCAGTAAGTGAATATGTATCAGAATACTTTAATGTATTTGTGTTAGGTGTGTTCAGTGGTGGGCATTGTTCCGCTAATCCACTAACCACTAATTAGCGAAGCGAACGTTTTTGTTAGCTGATTGTCTTTTCAGCTAACTTTGAAAACCATGAGCGGACCAATTAACTGCTGTTAAATTTAGTTCAGATAACTTTTAGACCACAAACATGTTTTTGCAGGCATAGTGAATAAAGTTTAACAGTTAAAAACATCTGTAATGGCTGAAATCATACATTTTAGTTCCTGCCTGTTACATGTTTTGTAGCAGACAGACACCTATGAGAGATAGAGCTCAATCCTCTGCCAGCAGAGGAGAGCTGGCTACCAGAGATGAAAGAAGAAAAGAAAAAAAAGATCATTTATTTTCACAGCCATACAGGCTTGCAGACGTGTCGGAGGAGTCATGCACAGCAAGACAGTTTTGACTTATGGTTAAAATTTTAAACAAACTAATTCCAGACAAGTTGTTGAATTTTACGTCACCTCTGTCAATTTTACAAAGTGAAAATATCAGCTATATGTTTTAGTTTTAAAGTAATGCACTAATTTTGAAGTTTTTAGCATTTACAGACACACTGTTGTGTGGGCCGCTGAAGAGGAGGTACTGCTGGCCCACCACCAGGGGGCGCCCTGCCTGAAGTGCGGGCTTCAGGCACAAGAGGGCGCCGGAGCAACCAGGAGTGGCAGCTGTCACCCATCAACAACACCAGCTGTCACTCATCATCATCATCAATCACATCTCCATAAGAGCCGGGCAGCATCTTCACCTCACTGCCGAGAAATCGTCTACCGATCAGGTAAACCGCTCAGCCTGTGGAAACAACAGTAGTAACGTATTTGCCTCTGTGTGTAACATTGCTTTTGTAGACAAACCTGTTTGTACGTAAGGAGTAGTCGGGTGTTTGGGGAGTTGGCGTACTCCGCTCCTCGGTTAAGGACTACTGAGTCTACCAACAGGTTCTGCACGTAATTCTGGATCATTGTGATTGAGAGGTGGAGGTGCTTTCCACCTTTGTACTGAACTGTCTGCTGGGTGTTCACACACCCACCATCACCTGTCTGTTCTTCCTGCCAGCAGTACCCGATCTGACAGCCGGAGGCAGTGGCCACCTGGGGACCCAGCGCTTGGTGGCTCCAGGGTTGCTTCAGATCCGGTGGAAGTGGAAGGCGTGTGGGATCCAGCTCTTTTCTGGATGGGCGTCTTCTATCCTCAAGCCTGCCCACACATCACTGTGACTAATTTGACTGCTGATCTCATTTGTGTTGTCTGTTGCTCCGTTGTGCACATTCACAACATTAAATTGTTATATTTTTGGCTTATTCCATTGTCCGTTCATTTGCGCCCCCTGTTGTGGGTCCGTGTTCCTACACTTTCACAACACACATGCCAAAAGGCATTATGGGGAAATGGGTTTCCAGTCATCGGTGGTTGGTCAGTTTACATATATATATATATATATATATATATATATATATATATATATATATATATATATATATATATATATATGTAAAAAACAACACACAAGTTACTGTAACGTGTGTTGGTTTTTACAAATAAATCTGTATTTGTAAATATGTCTTTTTTAGAAATAAAGACAATTTGAAAACAGAAAATTCTGTTTGTTAAGTGATTCAGCACTTAGCAAATGTGTGGCAATTGGTATTCACACTGCCATGAACACTGCAATCTACTGGATGGGAGTGTGAATACCAATTGCCACACATTCGCTAAGTACTGAATCATTTAACGAACAGAATTTTCTGTTTTCAAATTGCCTTTTTTATAAATGAAAGAAATATGACATATTTGCAAATACAGATTTATTTGTAAAAACCAACACACACGTTACAGTAACTTGTGTGTTGGTTTTTACATATATATAACCAACCAACCACTGATGACAGGAAACTCATTTTCCCATAATGCCTTTTGGCATGTGTGTCTGTAAATGCCAAAACCTTCAAAATTAGTGCATTACTTGAAAACTAAAACATATAGCTGAAAATTTCGCTTTGTAAAACAAAATGACAGAGGTGACGTTAATTTCGATAACTTGTCCGGAATTAGTTTGTTTAAAATTATTTTAACCATAGGTCAAAACTGTCTTGCTGTGCATGATTCCTGTGACACATCTGCAAGACTGTATGGCTATGAAAATAAATTATCTTTTTTTCCTCTCCCCTTCTTTTCTCTGTGGTCACCAGGTCTCTTTTGCTGAGAGAAGGCTGATCTTAGACAGAAGCGCTGGCTCGTTGTTGTTTTTGATTGCGTTTGAATTTACTCAGACATGTCAGTAGCTGCCAGTGTACTGGAGTCAATACTAAAAGTTATTGGTTTAGCTTTTAGCTGTAACTTACGCTAAATTTTCTAGGGGTCTATCGGTTTAGCTTTATAAAAGTTAACTTTTCAGTTAGCGGATTAGCGGTTATCGACACTAACTTGTTGGTTAGCTGTGCCAACCACTGGGTGTGTTAGTATTCACACTGAACCATGACGTGAACTGAACCGTAACATTAGTATACCGTTGCACCCCTAGCATGTGTGCATCTGAACTCTTCCGCCTGTCCTCACCCAAGATGTGGCCCGCCGTTGACCAGGTCAAAGACTTGAGCAGGGTTGAGCAGCTGCTTGAAGCGTCGGAGGAATTTGACTCCCTGGTTGTCTCCACTCTTGGAGTTAACAAAGACCAGGAGGGGACTGGCACATGACGGGGGACAGGTGGCCTTCCAGAAGCCTGAGGAGCAAAAAAAGACAAGAGAAGAAGAAAAGAAGACTTAAAAGTTTAAATGGCTTCACATATACTTGTCATAGATATTATCCTGACATCTGGATGTTTTACAAATAACTCCGGCTAGTTTGATCTCTTGTCCTGAGTAGGCATCACCCTGAGTCCTACAAAGGCCCTGCAGCCTTCTTCTTCTCCAGCCAAGGCCAGTACCCAAGGACACAGACAGGAAACGCCACAAGGAATCAAACGCAGGTCTACACACTGGTAGCCCAACTCTGTATTCCACTGAGTGACCTGCTATTGATTATTTCAAGAGGAATTAAGCCAATTCCAATAGATGTGGTGAAAAGGTTTTGGGTAGAGAAGGTCTGACGTAGAATTAGTCCGGAAGACATTTTGGAATGGTCCAGATAAAATGGTAAAATAGGGACATCTGAAAAGTGTTTTTCTTCAGCAATGAGCAAGAGAGAGAGCTAAACAAAAGTTCAGATGGAGGAAGCTGAGGGAGGAAGACTGTTCTGTGAAATTCAGAGAGGTGAAACAGGTGGAGGTGATGTTGGACAACTGGACAACTGCTGCAGGAAGATAGTAGGTTTTTCTGGAGAGAGGAAGGAAGACAAGTAGACTTGGTGGTGGAATGAGGAAGTCAAGTATAAGGAGCTTCTAAAAGAAAATGGTATGTTGGTACAGTTCTTCTCAACTGCTAAGACACATTTCTCTGAAGCTGCTCTCCTTTTCTCTAAACTGTGAACACAAAACCCAATTTTCAAGCTACATTCACAAACCCCCAGACTGTTCTTGCAAAACCAAGCTTTCACCTCAAAACAGTTCAATCTGTGCTCAAAACTGAACTATGTAGTCAAACTGTGCCCCGAGTCGATCAAAATTACAAATCCTACTGAGCAGCCTCTGAACACGACATAGAAAAATACAATGTTCAGGACATAAAGCTGCAGAAATAAATGTTTATTGTTCATTGTAGGCTAAATGCAGGTTGCACAACAAAACAACCTGTGCATTTAGCACTTGTACATAGTAAAAAAAGTACAAAAAACAGAAGTCCTGTGCATTTAGCACTAGTATACAGTAAGTCTACATCAAAATAAAGTACAAAAATATACATGGAATACTAGAAACAGTTAGACTGACCCTCCATTACAATACTACAGTACATTGGCACAGTGATGTACTGAAACATGTATTTACTTCCAGTATACTGTGGTAGAGTATATAGTATAGTCATACAGTAATTCCTATTAACATTTACATACTATAATGTCAGAAAAGGTCATGACCTGGTCTCTTCTCTAAATCTGGTGGACTCAGTGAATCTACTGATGTTTGGTTGGACCCTTTGTCTGTCCTCCCTCATGCTCATGGACAAGAACATGGTCAATCACAGGAGCTCTGATTTAATCAGATATTACTGTTCTTTGTCTTTGTTGACCACTTCAACCACCTCA
Source organism: Thalassophryne amazonica (assembly GCF_902500255.1). Classification (NCBI taxonomy): domain Eukaryota; kingdom Metazoa; phylum Chordata; class Actinopteri; order Batrachoidiformes; family Batrachoididae; genus Thalassophryne; species Thalassophryne amazonica. The sequence continues at coordinate 96,539,756 of NC_047116.1, read as the reverse complement.
ACCACTTCGACCTCCTCTCACACCAACTCCTCCTCTCAGATTTCTATCCATTGTGGTGCCTCACAAACCAGTGCTCTCTGAACTGGCTTACATATGTTCCCTCACATCACTGGACACAAGTGTGATCAGTTTTGAGTAGTTGTGTTCAACTGGTGACACCAGAGCTTTAACTGTGTTTGACTTTTGCCACCTGTGCTCACCATGAAAATGTGTTGGCAAGTTGTGTCTAAACAGATGAAAAGTGCTGATGGTTTTGACAAAAGAGTGACTGATTCAATCAGTGGATTCAGACAACTGAGCATTTGGTTCAGACAACAGGGTTTAGTGTTTTAGCAATTGAGAAAAACTGTTAAATGAAGAAAACAGGAGTAGAAAGAGATGAAGTGCAATGAAAAGAGAGATGTAGTAAAGGCTAACGAAAGTGAGTATAGTGAGCTGTGCAAGAAGCCGAACACTAAGGAAGGAGAAAACACTGGATGATGTGGAGAGAGTAAATCAGGAAGTACAAGAGATTAGTAAGGAAGAAGTGAGGGCAGCTATGAAGAGGATGAAGAGTTGCAAGGCAGCTGGTCCAGATGACATTCCAGTAGAGGCATGGAAACATCTAGGAGACATGGCAGTGGAGTTTCTAACCAGATTGTTTAATAAAATCTTAGAAAGTGAGAGGATGCCTGAGGACTGGAGATGAAGTGTACTGGTTCCTATTTTAAAGAAAAAGGATGATGTGCAGAGCTGCAAAAACTACAGTGCTACGTATAAAGTTGATCAGCCACAGCATGAAGTTATGGGAAAGAGTAGTAGAAGTCAGGCTTAGAAAACAGGTGAAGATCTGTGAGCAGCAATATGGTTTCATGCAGAGAAAGAGCACTACAGACGCAATGTTTGCCCTGAGAATAGTGAAGAAGTATAGAGAAGGGCAGAAGGAGTTACATTGTGTGTTTGTGGATTCAGAGAAAGGTTATGATAGGGTGCCAAGAAAAGAGTTGTGGTATTGTATGAGGACATCTGGAGTGGCAGAAAAGTATGTTAGGGTAGTGCAGGACATGTACAAGAGTAGTGACAAGAAAGGCGAGTTAGGAATGAGGAAAGGGTTTGAGGTGGAATAAGAACAATGATCAGCTCTGAGCCCTCTCTTATTTGCAACAGTGATGGACAGATTGAGAGACAAGATCAAACAGGAGTCTCCACTGACGATGACACTGTAATCTGTAGTGAAGATGATGATTTTGGTCTAAAACTGCACTGGAAGAAGTCTTACTGCAAAGTGTATTCCAGAAAATTATCATTATAAAGTTCTGTTATTTCAGACTATTTTAGAAAAGAGGCGACCGAGTCCGTCCTGGTTTGCTTTTATTCACTTTTTGTTAAAACAGTGACCAAAATGAAAAGATCACAAACAGAAACATGGTGGTGGGACAAGGAGAGAGGCATCAAGGAACTTAGAGAGCAACATCAGCGATGATGCTTTGAGCTTCTCATGAAGACGCCTTCTGGACACCTTAGTTCTTTGGAGTAGAACTGAAAGGAGACCCTGATGCAGGTCTAAAAAGCGAGTCCCCTCAGCAAGCTGCCTCACAGTGAGCATGTCTTGGGTTTGATTCCTCACCAAAGTCCAGCATTTTATTTTATTTTTTGCACAGATGTGCTCTGTGTACGTGGTAGGTTCACGCTCCAGATTAGGAGCTGCGCTGAGGCTGCACCCTGCTGCTTGTGGTTAGCATGCGACTAATTTCTGATTAGGAGGAGCTGAATGCCAAGGACTAATTTCCCGACCGTGTTAATAAAGTATAGCAAATCTAAATTAGCATGGGGACGCCTGTGGATGCTCCCTGAGGGAGTGGAGGACACTCCTGCAGAGACAATGTCTGGACTACTGAATTACGGTACATTTTATTCATATCAGTCAAACATCACTAACAATAGTTACACTGTCCAAATGCTATGACATCACATGTCCTGTCTTTTGGACTGTCATATATCTCATATCTTTGGAGAAGTCCGTGGTTTTTAGTTACCTTTGAAAGTTTTAATAATAACCAAAGCTATCAACCAGCAGCAGTACAAATTAGCACACTGTCACAAATAAACATAGCTGACGAGGGAGCACACAACTGTCCAACAGCACGTGCACATCTCCTTACTTCTAATCTGACAAACATAATGAAGTATCAGCTTTATTCTGCAGACAGCAAAGATGAGCAGTCCAAAGACATGAGAGTTAAACGCAGTAACATCTACAAAGTACTTCAAAGTAGTAATGTCCAACCTGCTTGTAAAGGGGGACATCCTGAACACCCCCGTAGACAAGGTCAGTAGAAAAAAGTGTGACCTTTGGAGCTGCTCAAAGGACAGGGTCAAATTTAATAAAGCAGACGGGCGGGGACCTGTGTTGGACTGTCCCCCAGGTGCATGTGCGGGGACCTCGGCCCTGTGGAGTACGGCAGTGTTCCCAGGTGGGACACTGGATTGTTCACTCTGGGAGATGTTGGTCTCTGTCTGAAAAATGAACTGCATTTATAAAGACCTTTTCGATCTGATCTGAAGCTCAAAGCGCTTCACAGTGATGACTCACATTTACCCATCCGCACACTGATGTCACACACCAGGAGCAATTGAGGGATTAAGGACTCTGCCCAAGGCCCTTTTGTGGTTTTCTGGTCTGGCAGGGATTTGAACCAAGAATCCAGTTGTTTCAAGCCCAACACTTAACTACTAGACCATCAGCTGGACTTGGCATGGTCACGGGGTTGTGTTTTGGGGCTCGAATGCAGCGCTCTACAATCATCCACGTGACCTCACATTTTCTTTTGATCTTTTCTGATTGTAGATTCATACGTACACATACATTCATGGAACTCACACCGACACATTTCTACATGTAACAGTTCTATAATTCCTGGTCACCTAATCACCGGATCACCTGGTCATCAGATCACCTGGTCACCTGGTTACCTGACCACTGGTCACACACTGCCTGTCATCGGTCTGTCCGATCTGTCACCTTGTCTCTTCTCCCTGTTAGCGTCCTCGTTGTTACAGCCGCGGTCGTTGTCACCATGTGTCAGTGTCACTGTTTGTTTAATGGTGGTTTTGAGTGTCACCTCTTTAAATTAAGGAGAAATAAAGGGGGCAGAAAATCACTGCTGCCTATTAAGTTGTATTTTTTAATGGTATGAGGCGGCTGGGACTCACAGTAAAATGTAAATTTTATAAATTTGGTAGAAGTGATGTGAGATCAGGTGGAGTGGATCTTGAAAGGTACTTGTCCTCCAGTCTAATGGTTCAGATCTGCAGCCTTCAGATCATCAGCGCTCGAGTCATCAGTGCAGTTTCCACTGACATCACTGAGGCCTCTTCAGAGACTAATGGAGTTGTCCCGGTGTCCAATAACCCGCAGACACAACAGATGAAACCACATGTATGTTCCATCTGCTCAACCTGAGCTGCAGCGTTCAGCTGTGCAGTGGTTACTATCACTCCAGTCTCCAAGTACAGCTGCATCTGCCCCACAGCTCTCTCCACTGACAACTGTGACAAGTGAAGGCTGCTGGGACTCTCCTGTTCCTGTAGCCACAGTGGCTGAGGGTTGGTGAGCCCGTCCTCCACCTGAGGTAGGAGTGATCTCGCATCTATCCTCTGATCTGCTGCCAGTCCTGCTGCTGCTCTCCAGCTGGTTCCTTGCTTGGAGGACCAACTCTCTTCAGGTCTTCAGCCACTCGACTGACGTGTTATCTGTTGCGTGTCCACCCGGCTGCTTACCTGATATCTCTGCTGGGCGTCTGAGGCCCAATGTACTGATGACTCTGGTCTATTGTAACTCTCTGGCTGCCCTCCAGAAGTCACTTCGGCTGCACAGCCGCCATCCTGACGTCTCTGCCCCCATTGTTGCTCAGGTGCTTGCCCTCCTACTGGCCTCCTCCATCCACCATGTTTGGTTTGTTGTCCCTTCTTTGTTCTTTTCTTTGGTTTTGTATTTTTAGGTTTATTTCTTATTTATCCTGAAGGTTGTGACCCATTTGTTAGTCACACCATCGATACTGAAATAAATAAGAAGATCTGCACTCGTTGCATCAATTGCCCCAAGGACATTTGGGAAATCTGCCACAGCCTGATGTCAGCACCCAGGACAACGCGAGTACCCCACCTCAGCAGCCACAGCACATCGAGAAGAACCAAAGACCAAAAACTACATGGACCCCGATCCTGGTCCTGAATGTATCAATGTGCACAAACTCTGTGTGTGTGTGTGTGTGTGTGTGTGTGTGTGCGCACACGCGATCTCGTCCTCACTGTGTTTCCAGTCCTCTGATTGTGTCTTTCTGCAGTTCACTGATCTGTCTGTGAAGGATGTCTGGACGTGACTTTAAGAGGGAGAGAGTGAGCAGAGGGAGTTACGAAGAACGGGCACGTCCGCCCCCAGCTAATTACAGCCAGATGCTCCCCACTCCCACAATGCATCTGGGCAGAGGAGGTCCTAACATGTGATCAGGGTCAGAGAGGAAGAAAGAGAGAAAAGGATGAAAGGACAGACAGAAAGCGTGAGGACGTCTTTAAATTTGCTCATCTGTTTGGATGTTTCTCTTCCTCTTCCATGATCACTCTGTCCACCTCTGTGCTGTCTGTTTATTCACTGATGTCGTGTGTGTGTGTGTGTGTGTGTGTGTGTCTGTGTGTGAGCCAGCAACAGTAATCCAATCACACGTACACTTATCAGTCTGTCTCACAAGCAGCGATGTCCATCTCCAATTAGGTCACACACACACACACACACACACACACACTCTGCACTGTAATGACAGAAAGCAGTCTGGTCATCTGGAGGACACCCGGGTGACCGTCTGTGAGCTCCAGAGGACGTCCCTGTGAGGTCGACCAGCAGGCAGACATTTTGTGTCTTAAACATGTCTTACATGCTGACGATCGGTCAGTGGGTTTAAACCTTTAGACTTGAACTAAGTCATCAGGTTTTACAGTCTGCAGACTGCTGATGTACCATGGTGAGCACAGGAAGAGAAATGATGCAGGTGAGAGAGGCGCTGGATGGAGGGGAAGCAATTTTAGACAACTGGAAAAGTACTGCAGATGTGGTGAGGGAGACAGCTAGGAAGGTACTGGGTGTAACATCTGGACAGTGGAAGGAAAACAAAGAGACTTGGTGGTGATAAATGGTAAATGGACTGCATTTATGTAGCGCTTTTCCATCTGCATCAGATGCTCAAAGCACTTTACAATAATGCCTCACATTCACCCCAATGTCAGGGATCTGCCATACAAGGCGCTCACTACACACTGGGAGCAATAGGGGATTAAAGACCTTGCCCAAGAGCCCTTAGTGATTTTCCAGTTAGGCAGGGATTTGAACCGAGGATCTTCTGGTCTCAAGCCCAACACCTTAACCACTAGACCATCACCTCCCCCAACAGAGGGAGGTGATGGTGAGGGTGAGGATGGAACGAAGATGTCCAGGAAAGCATAAGGAGAAAGAGGTTGGCAAAAAAGAACTGGGATAATCTGAGAGATGAAGAAAGTACTAAACAGGAATACAAGGAGACACAGCGTAAGGTGAAAAGAGGTGGCAAAAGCTAAGGAAAACACACACAGTGAGCTGTACAAGAAGTTGAATAGTAAGGAAGGAGAAAAGGACTTGTACCGATTGGCCAGACAAAGGGACAGAGCAGAAAAGGATATGCAGCAGGTTAGCAGGGTAAAAGATGCAGATGGTAATGTGCTGACAAGTGAGGAGTGTGTTGAGAAGGTGGAGGGAATATTTTGAGGAGCTTGTGAATGAAGAATAAGAATAAGAGAGAGAAAACACTGGATGATGTGGAGAGAGTAAATCAGGAAGTACAAGAGATTAGTAAGGATGAAGTGAGGGCTGCTATGAAGAGGATGAAGAGTGGAAAGGCAGTTAGGCCAGATGACATTCCAGTGGAGGCATGGAAATGTCTAGGAGAGATGGCAGTGGAGTTTCTAACCAGATTGTTTAATAAAATCTTGGAAAATGAGAGGATGCCTGAGGACTGGAGATGAAGTGTACTGGTTCCTATTTTTAAGAACAAGGATGATGTGCAGAGCTGCAAAAACTACAGAGGCATAAAGTTGATCAGCCACAGCATGAAGTTATGGGAAAGAGTAGTAGAAGTCAGGCTTAGAAAACAGGTGAAGATCTGTGAGCAGCAATATGGTTTCATGTTGAGCAAGAGCACTACAGTTCATCGATTTCTATTTAATCACTAGATGGAGGACCGGGCTGATCCGCTCATTTGCCACAGCACTGCCATCTTGATTAGCATCTAACAACCAGGCATATACAGAAATCGATGGGCTTGATCAATGTTTTCAAGAGAGTTTCACCATAAATCTGCATTTTATGTGCTGTTACATTTATTCAAGCTCAGCTTCACATTGGTACAGCCACTATTTGTTGGTCACGACACGAGATACTAATCTGATCCTTAATTAATTTCATTAAGAAGTTAAGTTAAAGATGGAAATAATCAGGGGTGAAAGTAAGAGCTTCGCGCGTTCGCATCATATTAAAGATATTAATATTAACTGCTCTTAACTTTATTTTTTGTAACGTTATTGTTTAATTTGACTTCATTGGAGCAGCTGAACGTTTTCACAAAGGCAAACTCAGCCTGCTTGCTTGGAATTTTTTATCTGGGTTGGGGGGGGGGAGCAGCTTTAATGGGCTCAGGCACCTTATATAGGCCAGAATGAATCTTTTGTGTGGATATAATTAATTATTTTGCCACAAGCAACTGCTGAATTTGAAACAACATAAAAGTTGTGTAATTTCCAACGGTACTTGAATTCAGCATCAGCGGCAGCAGGAGCTGCTCCGTGCACTTATTATTTTGTATTAAATATAACAATCTGAGTGTAGGAATGACAACCCAGTCCTTCTGTACATGTGGCAACAGGTAGATGAATCAAAATGATGATATAAAGAGCTGTTCTGAAGGAAGAATTCATGTTGTGGATCAGTGATCAGCTGGTGGAAATAACCGCACGAGTCAATGTGTGCGTTCACACAGACTGATTAATTTACTGCTCTGATATATTAAATCATCTTTACACTTATATTTATTCCCTCTTTTGACAGTTTTCTGTTATAAATCAGTATATATGGCTTAATAACATAATACAGTGATACAGCAGTGACCACGGAACACTTTTTGTTTTTAATTAGAGCAAGACGGAGCGCGGAGCGTGTCGAAAGACAGTGTGGATTCTGATGATGAAGGAGATGATCCCTCTTTTGTTCTGGACGAGGAACCAGAGCAGGTGGTCCACCGACGTACACACAGATCTCCACAGCTTCTGTTTGCAGTTTCTCCAGGACTCGGCGCTGTGAGCTCCATCCCAGTGTCGAGTCCTGGAACTCAGTCATGCAGACACACACTGCATTAGCTGTGGCTCCAGGTGCGTTTCATTGAGATCGTGAGCTTCGGTTTTGTTAATTTCCTCTTTCGTCCCTTTTGCGCTCTTGCTTCGCAGACTGTTCGGTGATAAAAGCTCTTTCGTCCACCTTTTCTCAATGAATTGTGACATTTTTTTACTTTTTCCCTTCGTTCAGGAATCGTCGTGTGCCGTGTGACTGGGCCATAAGCAAGATGGCGGCTGCCTGGTAACAGCCCACAGGCTGCGTCTGCCATCTAGTGGATTAAATATAAATCGATGCTACAGATGCAGTGTTTCAGAATAAAACTCCAGCTGCATGTCTGAAGTGTAGTAATTACTCATTAATTAATTGCTCCCTGGTGTCAACCTTTGAGTGAGGCAGCATGACTGTATGCATGTCTATGCATGTGTGTGTGCACGTGTGTGCGCACATGCATGTGTGTATGAGGGTGTGTATGAGTGTGTGTGTATGTATTTCTAGATGTGTTCACGTGTGTGTGTATGTATTTATACATGTGTTCACATGTGTGTGTGTACGTGTGTCTACATGTAAGTCCATATATGTGTGCAAGTGTGTATGTGTGGGCACACGTGTGTGTATGCATCTTTGTGTATGTGTGTGCATATGTATGTGTTTGTGTGTACTTGTAAGCGCCTTGGGGCAACTGTTTGTTGTGATTTGGTGCTATATAAAAAAACTGATTGATTGATTGACTGATTGACTTGGGAGTACACACAAACTGGGGGAGGTGATGGTCTAGTGGTTAAGGTGTTGGGCTTGAGTCCAGAAGATCATGGGTTCAAATCCCCGCCTGGAAAATCACTAAGGGCCCTTGGGCAAGGCCTTTAATCCCCTATTGCTCCCGGTGTGTAGTGAGTGCCTTGTATGGCAGCACCCTGACATCAGGGTGAATGTGAGGCATAATTGTAAAGCACTTTGAGCGCCTGATTCAGATGGAAAAGTGCTATATAAATGCAGTCCATTTTACTGCTCGTGAGGATACATGGTGTGCGCACACATGCATTTGTGTGTCTGTGTGCATGTACGCATGTGTAATGGAGGTCAGCAGGTGGCGCCCCACAGAAGAAGTTAGTAAACTTCACCCCCCCCCCAAAGCCAAATGGTACTCGAGCAACAGACGGTTTTAGCCTCGTGGTGGATGCGCCTGCCTCCTATCCCAGGCGTTGTGAGTTCGTGCGCAAGAGCAGGATGTCGTGATGCATGTTACACATGCATGCATCTGCATGTGTTTGTGTGAGCATGTGTGCATGCACGTGTGTGTGCAGTTGTATGTGAGTGTGTGTGTGCACGTGCAGCACCTACCATCTGAGTCAATGCTGTTGAGTGCTGTCGGAGGGATGATGGAGACTTTGCACTGCCCTAGCGGACACTTGTGAGGGTACAGATCCATACAGGCTGTGTGCACCTACCAGAAGAAAAATAATAATTTAATAAAACCACTGGAAACATAGCCTAAAGATTCCACACACTCTTTTATTCACCCAGTATGGTAAAACCATTTTCCCTCCACAATAGAATAATGTTGATTTATATGCTGATGACACTATTTTATATTCCACAGACCACATCACAGAGACTGTCCATAAATTTCTGGACAGTGACACACTGGTTTTGTTTCTATACATTACTACAATAGCAATGAAATGAAGAAAAATAAAATAAAATAAAAACATTATTATCGTGTAGACGTGTAGCTTTAATTCAAGAGGTTTTAACAAAAATATTAAATTAAATATTGTCACTCAGTTTTTAAGAACTGGACACAGATTTATCATATTGTGATGGAGACTTAGAAATGTCCATGTATTCATCCCCTGACTTGAAGACAATTCTTATATTTACAGTTTTTATTGATTGCTTTGACCTGTTTGAAGAAACTGGGAACCTCTCAGTCTTCATCATCACCATCTCAGCAGAGCAAAAGACACGTCTTGCAAATGTGTTAACCCATTCTCATTGGATTGACACATTTCCCCACCCTTTTTCAAACCAGTTAACACAGATGTCACTCAAGCAGTCAAAAGTCCATTGTTTTAGCTCCGGTATCCTAACAGAAACTATATGTTTCCAGCTATTAGAAACTATCTGATCTGTATGCAGTCACTGAAGCACCTGTTTGACACTTCTTCACACAAATCTTCAATTTGCAATCAGTCTGTAGGAGGCCTTAAAAGGTGCCATGCCTGTGTTGTTCTTTGCAAGCATGGATCAAGGAGGTCTAAGGCAGATGAGAGTGAGAGTAAGAGGTAGAGGAGTCTGAGGAGTCTGTGTGCGAGGTTGAGGTATCGTTTGAAGGGCTCAAGTTACTGATGAAATTTGGGCAACTATAATTGATCATGTTATGAATCATGGCCTTTCACTTAGAGAGGCTGGACAAAGAGTCCAACCTGTTGTAAACAGAAACACTTTTGCCTCAATTGTCAGAGTTTTTTGACAGGAGAACAGGTAATGTTGTTATAGGCCTACAATATATACAGAAATATCTGCAGTACAGTAATATACAGTACTTCATGTAATTTCTTCCACATTCCCATTTCATGTATTTTTATAGAATCGAAAGGCTACCAGTCACTGGTGGTAGAAGAAGGATTTTTAATGCTGAGCAGGAGGCAGCTGTTGTCAACATGGTTGTGGCAAATAATGCCATTAGACTGCGAGAAATCAAGGCTCCAGTAATTGCAGATCAGGGAGTATTTAGAAATATAAATACTGTGAGTGAGACCACCATAGACGCATCCTCAGGAGGAACCATATGGCAATGAAACAGTTCTACAGAGTTCCTTTTCAAAGAAACTCTGATGCTATGAAGGAGGCCAGATGCCAATATGTGGAGGTAAGGAAACATTACTATACTGTTACTGTCTGCCTTGTCATATCCTGCAGTTCCTGTAGAGGCAACTAGAGTCACTTGTACGTAATTGTAATTTTGACTTTTTTTTCTTTAGAGAATAATGGAGCTTGAAGCCGAGGGGGAACATCATGTCTTCATTTATGTCGATGAGGCCGGCTTCAATCTGTGTAAAGTCAGGAGACGAGGAAGGAACCTCATTGGGCATAGGGCCACTATTGCAGGTCCAGGGCAGAGGGGCACCAACATAACTATGTGTGCTGCCATCTCCAGTGATGGCGTCCTGTGCCATTTCCCCACCATTGGGCCCTACAACACCGAGCGCCTCATAGCATTCCTGAATGCTCTTCACAACATGCTGATCCCACCTCAGGAGAGAGGGCTGTTGAGACCTGGCTTGCCACTGTTCATCATCATATGGGACAATGTGGCATTCCACCACTCTCGTATTGTAAATGAGTGGTTTGCAGTCCACCCTCGAATGATGGTGCAATTCCTTCCACCGTATTCCCCTTTTTGAATCTGATAGAGGAATTCTTTAGTGCTTGGAGATGGAAGGTTTATGATCATCGCCCCTATGATCGGATGCCCTTGCTCAATGCAATGACTGCTGCAGCCCAAGATATTGATGCAGAGGCATGCCAAGGCTGGATCAGGCATGCCAGAAGGTTTTTCCCTCGCTGCACTGCCAGAGAGAACATTGAATGTGATGTGGATGAGGCCATGTGGCCCATTCATCAAGACAGAAGAGACTATCAATTGTACTGTACTCTTACTGTAATTTATACTCCTATAGTATAGGCCTACTAAAGATTTTTGTTCTTTACTGTAAAAGATTTTTTTTTATTTTCCTAATTTCTTCTAGGCCTACAGTAATGGATTGTATGTATTTTGATTTGCATACTTTCTGTAGGAATATTTCAGTTGTCAGCCACAAAAAAGCCTGAAAAAAGAATGTAACTGAATCAATAAACTTTGCATCAAAGCAAATCTGATTCTAGATCCATTTTTTGCAAGAAGGCAGCAAACAGCACTGGCATATAACAGTTATGGGCCACAATGTCAACCAGTGTTGCACTGATTCACACTGAGTGCTGTATTTTGTATTTTGTTGTCCATTCTGTTATGATTGATTGTATTTGCTCATACACTTGTGGGCAAGTTGTGCTGTTTGAAGGCAAAATTTGCTTTTGTTCCTTATTTTAAATGTTTTGGCACAGTTAGAGCCTTTTGCAAACAAAATGTGTCATTTTGACCATTTTTGGGCACTGTTTAGGCCTCTGTGTTAAGTGTTTTGAAAATGTGGATTTTGAGTTGACTGTTGCGTCAAAGCAATCAATAAAAACTGTAATTACTTACGGTATGGGCTCTGAAAATGGACAGATTGTTTACAAATAATGTAAATGTAATTCTTAAATTTTTTGTTGTTATTGTTGTTGTTAAACACCTTGAATTAAAGTTAAAAGCTGACGTGACAAGAACATGTTGAAGGTTTCATTCTGAACTCTTGCAATGGACAGAGACAGAAACACAAAAATGGTGTCTCTGTCCAAATACTTATGGACACAGTGGCCCAAAGGCTCCTGGTCTAAATTGCAAAGTCAATATTACAGTTTGAAACCACAACGCCTAAGTTTTAGTGGAACTGATTGTCACAACATCTCAAGATGTTAAATGATCAATTACACACGTTCAGAACGCTGACGGCCTGCACAAAATTACCATGAAATGCTTTCAAACATCTGCAAATTAAAACCTATGTGACTGGCATGTGGTTTACGTATGTGGTGCATGTGGAGCTCATGCACGGTGTGCGTGTGTGACAGATGTCTTACCATGGCTTTGCACCACAGGCAGCGCCAGTCCTGCAGCCTCAGGACGCTGCCGCATGTCTTATCGCACACTGCACACTTGGCACTGACAGGCAGGTTCCCCTCTAACCACTGGTGAGGCATCGCAATCTGCAAGTAACACACACACACACACAGAAATCTTCACACTGTCTGCTTTTATCCATCATTCGGACATGCGGCACTTTGCATCTTTTCTCTGCTGCTTCATCAGATCCAGTGAATCCAGACACATCAAAGACACACACATGCACGCAGACACACACACCTAAACACCCATCAGCTGAGGATAGAGTGTTTTTTTTATTCAGTAGTTGTCACACGCATGTCGACCCCGTGTCCACGTTTTTCTGGCTCAACACTTTAAACTGAGCACATCAGTTATTCTTTCGGGCGACCTGCACTACAACCACCAAAACACTTCATATGTCACCTCAGTGTGACACATGCTGCCTGTCACCGTGCTGCTGTGTGTGTCCTGGTGTCACAGGACATGCACACGCATGTGCACTGGCTCTCAGTGTTTCTTTGTTTGGTTACACTATGTAACAAATGTTTATTTTAGTTTTGTTCCTGGGTACACAGTGGGTTTTCCTAACCTGTTCTGCCTTAAATAAATAGAAAATAGCTGTTATTCCACAGAAACTTTGCTTCTGTGATCAGGACAATGATATTTTGAAATTTGTCTGTTTTCAAGAATATTCTCGATTCGCCTTCACTACTACTGAGTAGTCTTCTAGAATATTCTTGAACTGCTAGAACTGTCCAGACTTTTAGAACTTTCTAGAACATTAAAAAAAATAAAATCAAAGTTTGTGCTGAATGTAGTCATTTTTCCATAGACTTTAGACATAAGTAGTTGAAATATAACACTTAGAAGCCAGGAACAAAAATTGTGTTACATAGTGTTATTGTTTATATCATTCTTCCTCTGTGTTTTTTTTTTCCTCCTTTGTGATGGACCTTTTCTTGGCTGTGTGTTTCTTCTCAGAGCAACATCGTGGTTTCTCTGTGTAGTTTTACTGTCCTCTCATCACTCCTGCCCACCATGGCAGCCCACATCATCTATTCCTGCTCCAGAGGCAGTCGGGGCTGGTACGCGCCATCTCCAGTTCCCGTTCCAGTGTTTGTCGAACATCTCTAGTTTCTGCTTCTGAGGCGGTCAAGGATCAGTGATCTTCATCTCTAGATGATCTTCATCTTGAGATGAAGATCACTTCATCATCACTTCAGATGATCTTCATCTGTTCCTGTGCCTTTGGCAGTCATAGGCTGCTGCACCTCACTCTCATTGCTTACTGTTTTAGAGGCAGCTGTAGACCTCAACTTCACCCGTTCTTGTCTTGGAGGTGACAGTCAATGTGCCTCACTTACAACTGGTCCTAGTTCTAAGGTGGCCCAGGACAACTGTGCCTCCAAAGTATCTGTCTTCATCTCCACGTGATGCAGTGGAGCAGCTTCTGTGGGGATATCAAGGACATCGTCTCAAACATCTGGCTACACTCAGTCAGCTGCTGGCATACTGTTTGTCCAACTCCCCGTTGGCTGCACGGCCGTCCCTCAGACTGTGTGTCTACATTTGGATGGCTGCACGGCCGTCCCTCAGACTGTGTGTCTACATTTGGATGGCTGCACGGCCGTCCCTCAGACTGTCTGTCTACATTTGGATGGCTGCACGGCCGTCCCTCAGACTGTCTGTCTACATTTGGTTGGCTGCACGGCCGTCCCTCAGACTGTCTGTCTACATTTGGATGGCTGCACGGCCGTCGCTCAGACTGTCTGTCTACATTTGGATGGCTGCACGGCCGTCCCTCAGACTGTCTGTCTACATTTGGATGGCTGCACGGCCGTCCCTCAGACTGTCTGTCTACATTTGGTTGGCTGCACGGCCGTCCCTCAGACTGTCTGTCTACATTTGGTTGGCTGCACGGCCGTCCCTCAGACTGTCTGTCTACATTTGGTTGGCTGCACGGCCGTCCCTCAGACTCTCCTGTGACATTTTTCCAGTCGTGTAGCTGCTTGGTATTTGGTCTGTTTTATTCTCTTGCCCTATTTGACACACGACTTTTATTGATTTGAATTTCTTTATTCTTAGTTTTAGGTTCGTTACTCTGCTGGACTCACATGTTGCGGGTTTTGGGGTTACTTATATTTGTTGGTTTTTGTTCATGTGCTGGGTTTGGTTTCAAGTTCAGTTCTTTGGTGCTCTACCTTATAGTTCCTCAGTTCGTCTTAGTTCATTTTCGTTATACTTCTGACGTGTGGTTTGAATAACAGTGTTGTGTTTGTGAAGCCCCTTTTGTTGTTCAGTTCACTTGTGTTCATGTTTGGGTTAGCCTCTGGTTTAGTTTCTGGTTGGGTTTTTGTTGGTTTCTTCTGGTTCTTGGAGTCCCTTTGAGGTTGACTGCCTGCCCCGTGTTTGGTTCTGTGTTTGTGTCTCTGTTTGTTTCTCTCCATGCACGTCACTTCCTGCTGAATTCCTCTGTGCTCCTCTGCTTCTGAGTTTCCGTTGTTAATTGCCCGGTGTCTTTAAATGAGGTTTTTCTTCTGCGTGTTCTTTCCATCTTCCTTGAGTTTCTTAGGGAATATTTCTCTCAGTAATCTTCAGTGTTGAATTATTTCCCAGTTATTTTTAGTGATTACTATTCTCTGTATTTTTCTAGTGAGCTGTTAGTTCCAGTGTTCCCACGTGTGTTCCTGTGTGAACATACTGTTGCTGATATATTTTTGAACTGCCTGTTGATACTGACATCAGCTGAATATTTTGTTAGTTTTTTTGGACCTCTGAGTTTTTGCAGAACGTCTGAGTTGAGATAGCTGCACTGCCTGTTGCTATTGATGTTTGTTTAGTATCTTTTCAATTCAATTCAATTCAAATGTATTTATATAGCACATTTAAAACACAGCTGCAGCTGACCAAAGTGCTTCACCATAATAGCAATACAAAAGTTTTTACTTTTGACTTCTGATTTTTTGTCTTATATCTGTGGAGACAGTGCTGATGTTTGTGGATGGCTCTTCACCACAGACCTCGGCTAAGAAGACTTATAAACGCATCCGCTGAAGTCCTCTGTTGCTGAGTTTTGTTTTTTGTAGATTGCTGAACTTGAAACTGGACTCTTTTTGTTACGCCTGCAATTCTGGAAACTCTAACGTTCGTTTTTACATTCAGTTTGAAAATCATTCTGAAAAACTGCAATATCCTGAAAGTGAGATGTTCTTTTGGGCAAAGAAAGTCTTCGTGTTTCCACACCAAGGTGCGTCTCTCGGCTCAGGTCATTTTAACCGTGATGGAGCGCTACAGATTTTTCACTGCATCATGTATTCACATTAAAGTCCACAAAAGTTAGACCAGAAGACTCTCTGTGGAGGACAAACTCACCCCATCCTCATCCTCAATGATGTCCTTCCCGATAGAAGCCAAAGTCGTCCATTTGCAGTTGTTTGTGGCACGAACAGCACAGCGTTTGTGCGCTTTGAATTTACACACTGAAACACACAAACAGCAGAAACACATATGTCATTCTGAAAAAACTGTTCCTCAGCCATCCTCAAAAGGTTGAGACGTGGACCCAGTGAGTGAGTCCATGATTAAATGAGTCCTGCTCCACTCTGTCAGCACAATAACTCAAAAACAAAAAAACGCCGTCAACTTCTGCATCTCCAAACTAAAAGAATGTGTAATGAGGATAAACTTTTTCAAGTTGAGTGAACATTGATGCATCAGAACAAGCCCCGAAAAAGACAAGTTTATTTTTCCTATGTAATGTCCCGTCGACCTGTCTTCCTCCTGCTGAACAGGACTGATATCGTAGTTGTGATGTCATATTTACAGTGCATTTTTAAGTCACATGACTAATTAGTGGGTTTTTACAGCTTATAGCACTAATGAAGTGTGGTAGATTTAATTAATAAACAGCGGAACTCAAAGAAAGTCCAAAGTATTCAGGACCCTCGTGATTTTATCCCGAGAATCCAGACGGTGTTGGACGATTCCAAAATAGACTCCGTGTTAAAGTGAGTCCACACCAAATGACCCGTCATCTAATTCTGACAGATCGAAGCAAACTGGAGGTTTATCCATTTATCTACATCCAGAAGCCGGAAGAGAACCAGACGGTCCAAGACCAGAGGCTGGGAACAGACAGGAAGACTCGGTCCAGCAAAACATATGAAGCAGCTGACCGTAAGTAAACGGCTCGGACCCGGACTCACGGACTGGACTAGTGAGTAAAGCGGAAATAATGTCTAATACCTTCATCATCATCATCCTCAACATGTCAACAGCACTGGCCACACAGATATTATTTTTACATTCACTCATTCAACATCACCGCTCAGCATCTGATCCTCGCTGCAGTGGATTACACAAAACCCCAAATACAAATAGTGACTGAGCATGAAGACCACAGACACTGTGTCCTTCACCGTGTCCTTCACTCTGTCGTTCCCTGTGCCGTTCACTGTGTCACTCCCTGTGCCATTCCGTGTCCTTCACTGTGTCGTTCCCTGTGTCCTTCACTGTGTCCTTCACTGTGTCGTTCACTGTGTCCTTCACTGTGTCCTTCACTGTGTCGTTCCTTGTGTCGTTCCCTGTGTCACTCCCTGTGCCGTTCCGTGTCCTTCACTGTGTCGTTCCCTGTGTCATTCACTGTGTCCTTCACTGTGTCCTTCACTGTGTCATTCCCTGTGTCATTCACTGTGTCCTTCACTGAAGTTATTGTACTTGGCCCCACAAATCTTAGAAACATGGTGTCTAACCAGATCCTTACTCTGGATGGCATTACCCTGACCTCTAGTAATACTGTGAGAAATCTTGGAGTCATTTTTGATCAGGATATGTCATTCAAAGCGCATATTAAACAAATATGTAGGACTGCCTTTTTGCATTTACGCAATATCTCTAAAATCAGAAAGGTCTTGTCTCAGAGTGATGCTGAAAAACTAATTCATGCATTTATTTCCTCTAGGCTGGACTATTGTAATTCATTATTATCAGGTTGTCCTAAAAGTTCCCTAAAAAGCCTTCAGTTGGTTCAGAATGCTGCAGCTAGAGTACTGACGGGGACTAGAAGGAGAGAGCATATCTCACCCATATTGGCCTCTCTTCATTAGCTTCCTGTTAATTCTAGAATAGAATTTAAAATTCTTCTTCTTACTTATAAGGTTTTGAATAATCAGGTCCCATCTTATCTTAGGGACCTCGTAGTACCATATCACCCCAATAGAGCGCTTCGTTCTCAGACTGCGGGCTTACTTGTAGTTCCTAGGGTTTGTAAGAGTAGAATGGGAGGCAGAGCCTTCAGCTTTCAGGCTCCTCTCCTGTGGAACCAGCTCCCAATTCAGATCAGGGAGACAGATACCCTCTCTACTTTTAAGATTAGGCTTAAAACTTTGCTTTTCGCTAAGGCTTATAGTTAGGGCTGGATCGGGTGACCCTGGACCATCCATTGGTTATGCTGCTTTAGACGTAGATTGTGGGGGGGTTCCCATGATGCACTGTTTCTTTCTCTTTTTGCTCCGTATGCATCACTCTGCATTTAATCATTAGTGATCGATCTCTGCCCCCCTTCACGGCATGTCTTTTTCCTGGTTTTTTCCCTCAGCCCCAACCAGTCTCAGCAGAAGACTGCCCCTCCCTGAGCCTGGTTCTGCTGGAGGTTTCTTCCTGTTAAAAGGGAGTTTTTCCTTCCCACTGTTGCCAAGTGCTTGCTCATAGGGGGTCGTTTTGACCGTTGGGGTTTTTCATAATTATTGTATGGCCTTGCCTTACAATATAAAGCGCCTTGGGGCAGCTGTTTGTTGTGATTTGGCGCTATATAAGAAAAAAGTTGATTGATTGAGTTGATTCACTCTGTCGTTCACTGTGTCCTTCACTGTGTCCTTCACTGTGTCTTTCCTTGTGTCGTTCCCTGTGTCACTCCCTGTGCCGTTCCGTGTCCTTCACTGTGTCGTTCCCTGTGATGTTCACTGTGTCCTTCACTGTGTCGTTCCTTGTGTCGTTCCCTGTGTCACTCCCTGTGCCGTTCCGTGTCCTTCACTGTGTCGTTCCCTGTGATGTTCACTGTGTCCTTCACTGTGTCGTTCCTTGTGTCGTTCCCTGTGTCACTCCCTGTGCCGTTCCGTGTCCTTCACTGTGTTGTTCCCTGTGATGTTCACTGTGTCCTTCACTGTGTCGTTCCTTGTGCCCTTCCCTGTGTCGTTCACTGTGCCGTTCCCTGTGTCCTTCACTGTGTCATTCCCTGTGTCATTCACTGTGTCCTTCACTCTGTCGTTCCCTGTGCCATTCACTGTGTCCTTCACTGTGTCGTTCACTGTGTCTTTCACTCTGTCGTTCACTGTGTCGTTCACTGTGTCATTCACTGTGTCCTTCACTGTGTCATTCCCTGTGCCGTTCCCTGTGTCGCTCCCTGTGCCGTTCCCTGTGTCCTTCACTCTGTCGTTCAATGTGTCATTCACTGTCGTTCCCTGTGCCGTTCACTGTCGTTCCCTGTGCCATTCCCTGTGTCGCTCCCTGTGCCGTTCCCTGTGTCGTTCACTGTGTCCTTCACTGTGTCGTTCCTTGTGTCGTTCCCTGTGTCGTTCCCTGTGCCATTTACTGTGCCCTTCCCTGTGTCGCTCCCTGTGCAGTTCCCTGTGCCATTCCCTGTGCCGTTCCCTGTGATGTTCACTGTGTCCTTCACTGTGTCGTTCCTTGTGTCCTTCGCTGTCACTCCCTGTGTCCTTTGCTATGTCATTCACTGTGTCCTTCACTGTGTTGTTCACTCTGTCCTTCACTGTGTTGTTCACTCTGTCCTTCACTGTGACCTTCACTGTGTCATTTGCTGTGTCCTTCACTGTGCCATTAGCCCTGTCCTTCAATGTGTCGTTCCTTGTGTCGTTCCCTGTGTCGCAAGCCCGGCGCCAGAAAAAAAATATGCCATTCGCCCTGTCCTTCACTGTGTCCTTCACTGCCGTTCACTGTGTCCTTCACTGTCATTCACTGTGTCCTTCGCTGTGTCCTTCACTGAGTCGTTCGCTGTCGTTCCCTGTGTCCTTCACTGTATCATTCACTGTCCTTCACTGTGTCATTCACTGTCATTCACTGCCCTTCACTGTGTCGTTGACTGTGTTGTTTGATGTGTCCTTCAATGTGTCCTTCACTGTATCATTCACTGTGTGCTTCACTGTGTGCTTCACTGTGTCATTCACTGTCCTTCACTGTGTCGTTCAGTGTCATTTGCTGTGTCCTTCACTCTGTCCTTCACATGACCTTCACTGTGTCGTTTGCTGTGTCCTTCACTGTGTCGTTCCTTGCGTCATTCCCTGTGTCGTTCCCTGTGCCATTCACTGTGTCCTTTGATATGTCATTCACTGTGTCCTTCACTGTCATTCGCCCTATCCTTCACTGTGTCCTTCAATGTGTCCTTCACTGTGTCCTTCACCGTGTCGTTCACTCTGTTATTCACTGTGTCCTTCACTGTCATTCACCCTATTCTTCAATGTGTCCTTCACTGTCCTTCACTGTGTCCTTCACTGTGTCGTTCCTTGTGTCGTTCCCTGTGTCGCAAGCCCGGCGACAGAAAAAAAATATGCCATTCGCCCTGTCCTTCACTGTGTCCTTCACTGTCCTTCACTGTCATTCATTATGTCCTTTGCTGTGTCCTTCACTGTGTCGTTCACTGTCATTCGCTGTGTCCTTCACTGTGTGCTTCACTGTGTCATTCACTGTCCTTCACTGTGTGCTTCACTGTGTGCTTCACTGTGTCATTCACTGTCCTTCACTGTGTCGTTCACTGTCTCGTTTTCTGTGTCCTTCACTGTATCATTCACTGTCCTTCACTGTGTGCTTCACTGTGTGATTCACTGTCCTTCAATGTGTCGTTCACTGTGTCATTTGCTGTGTCCTTCACACTGTCCTTCACATGACCTTCACTGTGTCCTTCACTGTGTTGTTCCCTGTGCCATTCACTGTGTCCTTTGATATGTCATTCACTGTGTCCTTCACTGTCATTTGCCCTATCCTTCACTGTGTCCTTCACTGTGTCCTTCACCGTGTCGTTCACTCTGTTATTCACTGTGTCCTTCACTGTCATTCGCCCTATTCTTCAATGTGTCCTTCAATGTGTCCTTCACTGTCCTTCACTGTGTCCTTCACTGTGTCGTTCCTTGTGACATTCCCTGTGTCGCAAGCCCGGCGACAGAAAAAAATATGCCATTCGCCCTGTCCTTCACTGTGTCCTTCACTGCCGTTCACTGTGTCCTTCACTGTCCTTCACTGTCATTCATTATGTCCTTCGCTGTGTCGTTCACTGTCATTCGCTGTGTCCTTCACTGTGTCCTTCACTGTGTCATTCACTGTCCTTCACTGTGTGCTTCACTGTGTGCTTCACTGTGTGCTTCACTGTGTCATTCACTGTCCTTCACTGTGTCGTTCACTGTCTCGTTTTCTGTGTCCTTCACTGTATCATTCACTGTCCTTCACTGTGTGCTTCACTGTGTGCTTCACTGTGTGATTCACTGTCCTTCAATGTGTCGTTCACTGTGTCATTTGCTGTGTCCTTCACACTGTCCTTCACATGACCTTCACTGTGTCGTTTGCTGTGTCCTTCACTGTGTTGTTCCCTGTGCCATTCACTGTGTCCTTCACTGTCATTTGCCCTATCCTTCACTGTGTCCTTCAATGTGTCCTTCACTGCCCTTCACTGTGTCCTTCACCGTGTCATTCACTCTGTTATTCACTGTGTCCTTCACTGTCATTCACTTTGTCCTTCACTGTGACCTTCACTGTGTAGTTTGCTGTGTCCTTCACGGTGTTGTTGGCTGTGTCCTTCACTGCGTCCTTTGCTATGTCACTCCCTGTCATTCGCTGTGTCGTTCACTGTGACCTTCACTGTGTCGCTTGCTGTGTCCTTCACTGTGTCGTTCCCTGTGTCCTTCACTGTATTGTTCACTCTGTCCTTCACTGTGTCAATCACCGTGACCTTCACTGTGTCATTTGCTGTGTCCTTCACTGTCATTCACTGTGTCCTTTACTGTGTCATTCACCCTATCCTTCACTGTGTCCTTCACTGCCGTTCACTGTGTCCTTCACTGTGTCCTTCACTGTGTTGTTCCCTGTGCCATTCACTGTGTCCTTTGATATGTCATTCACTGTGTCCTTCACTGTCATTTGCCCTATCCTTCACTGTGTCCTTCACTGTGTCCTTCACCGTGTCGTTCAATCTGTTATTCACTGTGTCCTTCACTGTCATTCGCCCTATTCTTCAATGTGTCCTTCAATGTGTCCTTCACTGTCCTTCACTGTGTCCTTCACTGTGTCGTTCCTTGTGTCGTTCCCTGTGTCGCAAGCCCGGCGACAGAAAAAAATATGCCATTCGCCCTGTCCTTCACTGTGTCCTTCACTGCCGTTCACTGTGTCCTTCACTGTCATTCATTATGTCCTTCGCTGTGTCCTTCACTGTGTCGTTCACTGTCATTCGCTGTGTCCTTCACTGTGTCCTTCACTGTGTCATTCACTGTCCTTCACTGTGTGCTTCACTGTGTGCTTCACTGTGTCATTCACTGTCCTTCACTGTGTCGTTCACTGTCTCGTTTTCTGTGTCCTTCACTGTATCATTCACTGTCCTTCACTGTGTGCTTCACTGTGTGCTTCACTGTGTGATTCACTGTCCTTCAATGTGTCGTTCACTGTGTCATTTGCTGTGTCCTTCACACTGTCCTTCACATGACCTTCACTGTGTCGTTTGCTGTGTCCTTCACTGTGTTGTTCCCTGTGCCATTCACTGTGTCCTTTGATATGTCATTCACTGTGTCCTTCACTGTCATTTGCCCTATCCTTCACTGTGTCCTTCAATGTGTCCTTCACTGTCCTTCACTGTGTCCTTCACCGTGTCATTCACTCTGTTATTCACTGTGTCCTTCACTGTCATTCACTTTGTCCTTCACTGTGACCTTCACTGTGTAGTTTGCTGTGTCCTTCACGGTGTTGTTGGCTGTGTCCTTCACTGCGTCCTTTGCTATGTCACTCCCTGTCATTTGCTGTGTCCTTCACTGTGACCTTCACTGTGTCGCTTGCTGTGTCCTTCACTGTGTCGTTCCTTGTGTCGTTCCCTGTGTCCTTCACTGTATTGTTCACTCTGTCCTTCACTGTGTCAATCACCGTGACCTTCACTGTGTCATTTGCTGTGTCCTTCACTGTCATTCACTGTGTCCTTTACTGTGTCATTCACCCTATCCTTCACTGTGTCCTTCACTGCCGTTCACTGTGTCCTTCACTGTTTTCCTTCACTGTCGTTCACTGTGTCCGTCACTGTATCATTCACTGTGTCATTCACTGTGTCCTTCACTGTGTCCTTCGCTATGTCATTCATTGTGTCCTTCACTGTTTTCCTTCACTGTCGTTCACTGTCCTTCGCTGTGTCCTTCGCTGTCATTCACTGTGTCCTTCACTGTGTCATTCACTGTGTCCTTCGCTGTGTCCTTCAATGTGCCATTCACTGTGTCCTTCACTGTGTCCTTCACTGTGTTGTTCACTCTGTCCTTCACTGTGTCATTCACTGTGTCCTTCACCGTGACCTTCACTGTGTCGTTTAGTGTGTCCTTCACTGTGTCATT